>NC_083897.1:11168549-11471580 GCF_032452875.1 Bos javanicus
GACCTACCTCTTGAGAAACCTGTATGCAGGTTAGGAAGCAACAGTTACAATTGGACATGGAAGAACAGAATGGTTCCAAATAGGAAAGGCAGTATGTCAAGGCTGTATATTGTCAACCTGGTTATTTAACTTCTATGCAGAGTACATCATGAGAAATGCTGGGCTGAAAGAAGCACAAGCTGGAATCAAGATTTCCAGGAGAAATACCAATAAGCTCAGATATGCAGATGACACCACCTTTATGGCAGAAAGTGAGGAACTAAAGAGCCTGTTGATGAAAGTGAAAGAGGAGAGTGAAAAAGTTGGCTTAAAGCTCAACATTCAGAAAACTAAGATCATGGCATCTGGTCCCGTCACTTCATGGCAAATAGATGGGGAAACAGTGGAAACAGTGGCTAACTTTATTTTTTTGGTGGGGGGCGGGGCTCCAAAATCACTGCAGATGGTGATTGCAGCCATGAAATTAAAAGACACTTACTCCTTGGAAGGAAAGTTATGATCAACCCAGACAGCATATTACAAAGCAGAGACATTATTACTTTGCCAACAAAGGTCCATCTAGTCAAGGCTATGGTTTTTCCAGTGGTCATGTATGGATGTGAGAGTTGGACTATTAAGAGGGCTGAGCACTGAAGAATTGATGCTTTTGAACTGTGGTGTTGGGTAAGACTCTTGAGATTCCCTTGGACTACAAGGAGATCCAACCAGTCCATCCTAAAGGTGATCAGTCCTGAGTGTTCATTGGACGGACTGAGGTTGAAGCTGAAACTCCAATATTTGGGCCACCTGATGTGAAGAACTGACTCATTTGAAACAACCCTGATGCTGGGAAAGATTGAGGGCAGGAGGAGAAGGGGATGGCAGAACATGAGATGGTTGGATGGCATCACCGACTCAATGGACACGAGTTTTAGGTAAACTCTGGGAGTTGGTGATGGACAGGGAGGCCTGGCGTGCTGTGGTTCATGGGGTTGCAAAGAATTGGACACTACTGAGTGACTGAACTGAACTGAACTGAAGCCATTGAAGTATTATAAAAGTCATTTCATTCTTACTGTACCTTTTCTGTCTTTGTATTTCAAGTCATGTTCTATATGCCACAGCAGAATTCCAGAATAAGAAAAATAAATGTCTATTATATCATTTTTTCTCATTTTCATGGAAATCTGAAGATACTAGTATACATGGTCCAGTTGATTGTTAAGTTATAATTACTGCATATTGAAAATGATAACTATAAACCAAAGATTTATGATTAGGTTCCATTGTAGGAAAGGTCCCTGATTAGGCAAAGCTAGTGCCAATGCAGGTAGACATAAGAGATGCAAGTTTGATCCCTAGGTGGGAAAATCCCCTGGAGAAGGGCATGGCAACCCACTCTAGTATTCTTGCCTGGAGAATTCCATGGACCAGCGGATCCTGGTAGGCTACAGTCCATAGGGTCACACAGAGTCAGACATGACTGAAGTGACTTAGCATGCACGCATGCACAAGGAGACTAAAAATGTACACTTCACAGTAGTTTTCTTCTGTATAGATTTTGTAAAGAGCTTGTAATGTTTTACCCATTTTAAATCAAATAATGTCTCATTTTCCTCTATATATTCTTTCCCTGTACCTCTATAAGAACAGATAATCTTACAAACAATAGCAAATGTATTAAATTAGGGATTTGTGCTAAAGCAGCACAATGAAAATGAAACTGTGAACATATGGCATTTCTTGCTTATGATGCCAGGTAATAGCAATATATTTTGCTTTATGGTCAACTCGGGGGATGTAAACTATTACAAACATAGTGGTCCTGTTTTGCATTTTCAAAAGTTGCCATTTGGCCAAGTGTTGTGACCAAATTTAATGAATTTTATATAAACTTGTAAAATCTAGAACTTTGAGACTCTTGAAGTGTGTTATAGTTTCCCTGTTTAGGACCTAGAAATAGCATACTTTAATCTAGCAAATTGTAACAGAATCAAGTTGAAAACTTAGAAATCAAGAATTAAAAGTTAAAGATGTAGAAAGTAACATTTTAGAAATGATTCTATGCCTAAGTCAAAAGATGTTTAACTATATTACGTTTCTTCAGAATTAGCCATTTTTATAACTATTGAATGGAGAGGTAGTGATCTAAACATATTACTCAAAAATTTGTATAGTGCCAATTTATTTTATAACAGCATAATTTAGGGTGATTAGATAACTATTATTTGTGAATGAAAGTTTCTATGTGCAATAAATAGTTGATTCTCTGATCCTTTGTGGAAAATGAATAAAGTTGGGAGAGTTAGCTAATTTTTTTTATGTCCTTAAATGGTTCTTACTATAACTATATTTATGAAGATATCAAGTCTGTTTTCAAAGGCTAAGTGCTATCCTATTGAGATTTTTATCATATTTGTATTTTATTCGTCACAAATGACAGTTCCATCCACTCAGGTAATTTTGGACACACAAACATGCACATGTGCACACACACATACATACATACAAACTCACACACACCATTTTAAAAGTGGTTGAATTGACCTGATAAACTTAAATATTATTTATTGAATCAGTCAAATATATTTTTGTACTTACTATGTACCAGATGCTGTTAGATGTGCTAGTATTATTGAAGACACTGTTGTTATTGACAGCTAGTAGGGGAAACATAATAAACTTATACACACATGTATATTCTATGTAAAGTGAAGATAAGCTTATGAAGAAAACTAGGATAGGGGAATTAAAAATCAGTGTGTGTTTGTAGTGGAGGGGAGTTCTATTTTCTATAGGGTGATCATAGAAATCTTCTCTAACATATAGTCTACTGACCTTTGATAAAGAGCAAAGACAATTCAATGGAGAAAGGATAGCCTTTTCAATAAGAAATGGTGCTGATCATCCACATGCACAAGAAAAAAGAATTTAGAAACTGACCTATAAAATTTGCAGAAACTGAATCAAAATGTATCATAGATCTAAATATTAAACACCAAACCATAAAACTTAGAGATAAAATGAGAAAATCTAGATAATCTCAGGTTTGGCAATAAGTATTTATAGATACAACACCCGAACCATGATCTGTATAGAATAAAACTGATAATGTGAATTTCATTTAAAATGTCTACTGTGTTGAAGTTACAGTTAAGAAAATGGAAAGACAAGCCACATAGTGGAAGAAAATATTTACTGAAAGGACTTGTATCCAAAATATATAAAGAAATCTTAAAACTTAACAATAAGAAGATAAACAACCCACTTTAAAAAATGGGCAAAAATCTGAAAAACATCTCGTAAAGAAGATATACAGATACCGTCTCCTAAAGAATATATACAGAAAAGATATTCAACATCATATGCCATTGGGCTGTGCTTAGTTGCTCAGTCATGTCTGACTCTTTGTGACCCCATGGACTGGAGCCCCCCAGGTTCCAGGATTCTCCAAGAAAGAACACTGGGGTGGGTTGCCGTGTCCTCCACCAGAGGATCTTCCAAACCCAGGGATCAAACCCAGGTCTTCCACATTGCAGGTGGATTCTTTACCATCTGAGCCACCGGGGAACCCCAAGAATACTGGGGTGGGTAGCTTATCCCTTCTCCAGGGGAACTTCTCTACCCAGGAATCAAACAGGGGTCTCCTGCCATTATGTAATTTCAAACTGAGACAACTGTGGGATACCACTACATACCTATTAGAATAATCAAAATCCAAAACACTAAGAAGATGAAATGCTGGCAAGAATGTGGAGCAGCAGCAACAGAAATGCAAAATGATATAGCTGCTTTTGGAAGGTAGTTTGGTACTTTCTTACAAAGATAAACATAATTTTACCTTACTACCCAGCAATTTTGCTCCCAGCTTTTTCCCAAATAAGCTGAAAATGTATGTCCATACAAAAACATGCATACAAATGTTTATAGTAGCCTTATTTATAATTGTCAAAAATTGAAGCAACCAAAATATTTTCCAGTGAACGAACAAACAGATTGTGGTATTTTCATGCAATGGAGTACTGTTCAGTGATAAAAAAATAAATGAGGTATCAAGCCATGAAAAACATGGAAGAATGTTAAATGCATCATCCTAAGTGAAAGCAGGGAGTCTGAAAAGTATAAAAACTGTATGATTCCAACTATATGGAATTTTGCAAAATGCAAAATTATTGAGGCAGTTAAAAGATCAGTGGTTGCAGAGGTTTGGTGTCAGAGGAGGAAGGAGGAATAGGTGGAAAACAGGGATTGTTAGGGCCGTGAACTGTTCTTTATGATGTAAGAGTGGATATATCATAATACACATTTTCCAAAACCAATAGAATTGTGCAGCTCATAGTGAATCCTAATGCAAACATTTAACTTAGTTGATAATCAGTATCAGTATTGATTCATAAGTTGTAACAAGTGAATCAAACGGATTCATTTTGATATTTGGCAAAACTAATACAATTATTTAAAGTTTAAAAATAAAATTAAAAAAAAAATAATATGAACAATTTGGCAGGATGGTAGTGAGGTTTAAGGATACTCCCTGTACTTTATACTCAGTTTTTTTAAAACTGTTGTAAAAGTAGTCTATTAATTAAAAAAAGACTTTTATTGAGCTATGAATAGAAACAAATTTCCTTAATCTGATATAGGGTGTCAAAAATTATACCAAATACCATACTTAATGATAAAATATTAAAAGCTTTCACACTCAGACTGAGAATAATAACAGTTACATTAATGATCACTATTATGATATTAGAATATTGAAAAAATTTTTCCTAAAAGTACTACTAGCCAGGGCAATAGGGAAAGAAAAAAGTATTAAGATGGTGAAGGAAAATAATAACAAATCAGTTTCCATAGACAGTATGAAGATGATTTTAAAAATCAAGAAGATCAATTACTATTAGCCAGGATGTGAAATATTCCACATGACAGAAAGAAAGTAGAAAATCTTTTGGAAAATGCTTTGGCTTATATCAATTAAAGCTTAACATACACATATCCTATAACCCACTACTCTACTTCTATGTAATATACATGAAAGAAATACACATGAAAAAGCATATGCAAGAATGATCACAGCACCACTGTTTTAATAGGTGAAAAATGGAGAAAATTTTAATGTCCTTCTACAGTATGAATAATAGACAACTTGTAGCATATCCATTGTAAATTCATAAAATGAAAATCTTTACATTAGGAATGGGTAGGCTGTTACAACAATCCTCAAAAATGTAAAATTGAGTGAAAGAATACAGACAGTGGTATGCATGCTGTATGATTCCATCCATGTAATACTCAAAATTAGACAAAATTGAGATGTAAAGCAGAAAGGTGAAGAGAAGAGATTTTGGTTGGATTGGTGCTTATATAAATATGTTCATAGTGATAATTAATAAAGCTGTACCTTTTGTACTTTTAAAATATGTCTACATTAATACTCTATAAATTTATAATAGAAACATTAATATTTATATTAATATGTAATACTATAGTTTAAAGCACTTAACAACTCTTCATAATTGTCTCCATGTAAGTTTACTTATACATACATATGAGTGTGTGTGTGTATATATTTGAATTAACACCATATTTCCAAATTTATACCATTTTCCAGGCCTGGGTCTACAGTGCAAATCAAAGGAAGATTGTACTTTGTTATGTTCAGCACTTTACCAAGAATTGCTCAGCAGTAATGCCACAACAGCAATAGAATTTGTGACATTTAATGTGGCAAAACAAAATATTCCTATCAGTGTGAATCTGTAGATCTCATATATTGATTTTAAATATAGGTGCAAGCATCTGATTACATACTCCATTATATAATGTGGAAGAGTGATACTTGGTCATCTATACAGTAAAAATACAGTAAAAAATTCTAGAGGTTTTTATTTTTTGATTGTCCTAGATCTTGGTTGCTGCGTGTGGGCTTTCTTTAGTTGCAGTGAACAAGGGCTACTCTTTGTTGTGGTGGGTGGCCTTCTCATTGCTGTGGCTTTTCTTGTTGCGAAACACAGGCTCTAGAGCACATGGGCTTCAGTGGTTGTGTGTGGGCTCAGTAGTGCACCCTCTGGGCTCTAAAGAGCTGACTCAGTAGTTGTGGCACACGGGCTTCAGTTGGCTGCAGCACGTGTGATCTTGCCGGACTAGGGAACAAACCCTTGTCCCCTGCATTGGCAGGCAGATTCTTAACCATGGTATCACCGGGGAAGTCCAAAGTACATTGTTTTTATTATTTTTTAAAAAGTTTACATGAGCTGATGTAAAGTTAAAGGCAGAATAAAACATACATAGAACATAAACATGGAAAACATAAGGAAAAAAGAAGAAACCTTGAGAATTAAACCATGGAGTCCAAAGCAGGAATGAAAGAGAATAGAGGGGATGACAGTTTTTTTTTTTTTTCAAAGAGAGAATAGGAAAGAAAGATGCCAAAGCTTTAAAATGGATATAACGCATATATATGGAATTTAGAAAGATGGTAACAATAACCCAGTGTACGAGACAGCAAAAGAGACACTGATGTATAGAACAGTCTTATGGACTCTGTGGGAGAGGGAGAGGGTGGGAAGATTTGGGAGAATGGCATTGAAACATGTAAAATATCATGTAAGAAACGAGTTGCCAGTCCAGGTTCGATGCACGATACCGGATGCTTGGGGCTGGTGCACTGGGACGACCCAGAGGGATGGTATGGGGAGGGAGGAGGGAGGAGGGTTCGGGGTGGGGAACACATGTATACCTGTGGTGGATTCATTTTGATATTTGGCAAAACTAATACAATTATGTAAAGTTTATTTATTTATTTATTTTTATTTATTTTTTTTCTAATTTTATTTTATTTTTAAACTTTACATATTTGTATTAGTTTTGCCAAATATCAAAATGAATCCGCCACAGGTATACATGTGTTCCCCATCCCGAACCCTCCTCCCTCCTCCCTCCCCATACCATCCCTCTGGGCCGTCCCAGTGCACCAGCCCCAAGCATCCAGCATCGTGCATCGAACCTGGACTGGCAATTCGTTTCCTACATGATATTTTACATGTTTCATTGCCATTCTCCCAAATCTTCCCACCCTCTCCCTTTCCCACAGAGTCCATAAGACTGTTCTATACATCAGTGTCTCTTTTGCTATCTCGTATACCGGGTTATTGTTACCATCTTTCTAAATTCCATATATATGCGTTAGTATACTGTATTTATGTTTTTCCTTCTGGCTTACTTCACTCTGTATAATAGGCTCCAGTTTCATCCACCTCATTAGAACTGATTCAAATGTATTCTTTTTAATGGCTGAGTAATACTCCATTGTGTATATGTAAAGTTTAAAAATAAAATAAAATTAAAAAATAAAATGGATATAAGTATTCTACTGGAAAGGACCTATTACATGCCAAGCCATATGATTTTCATGTGTGTATGTAATTCTTTTTTTCTACCTTGTTCTAAGTGATTATATATGTGTATATGTGTGTATATACATGTGTGTGCAAATATATATCTGTATGTGTATGTGCGTGTGTGCACACACACATGGTAAATATACATATATGCTATGCTAAGTCACTTCAGTCGTGTCCGACTCTGTGTGACCCCTAGACGGCAGCCCACCAGGCTCCCCCATCCCTGGGATTCTCCAGGCAAGAACACTGGAGTGGGTTGCCATTTCCTTCTCCAATGCATGAAAGTGAAAAGAGAAAGTGAAGTCGCTCAGTCGTGTCTGACTCTTAGCGACCCCATGGACTGCAGCCTACCAGGCTCCTCCGTCCATGGGATTTTCCAGGCAAGAGTACTGGAGTGGGGTGCCATAGCCTTCTCCAAAATATACATATATAATCCCTTATATGAAGGAAAAATGAAAGAAGGATGAAGGGAGAAAAGGAGGTAAATTTTCAAGTTTTCCAGATTTCTCTCATTTCACCCAGGGCAAAAACAACAATTAGATACTGTACAAACAGGTATTAGATATTGGCTTCCCAAGTAGCACTAGTGGTAAAGAACCCTGCCTGCCAATGCAGGAGACATAAGAGATGTGGGTTCTATCCCTGGGTTGAAAAGATCCCCTGGGGGAGTGCATAGCAACCCACTTCAATATTCTTGCCTGGAGAATCCCATGGACAGAGGAGCCTGGCAGGCTACAGTCCATGGAGTTGCAGAGATTTGGACATGACTGAGTGACTAAGCACAGCACATAAAAATAGAAGGGTATGGGTAACCTTTATTTGTGAAAAATAGGTAAGTTGAGAAGTAGGTATCAGGAAGATTTCCTTTATTTAAAGTAAACAATATTATCACCAGAATAACTAAAATCCCAGCTGTTTAAAATTGTTTTATAGTTGTTTATTTGCTCAGTTGTGTCTGACTCTGGGACCCCATAGACTGTAATCCACCAGGCTCCTCTGTCCACGGGATTCTCAAGGCAAGAATACTGGAATGGTTGCCATTCCCTTCTCCAGAGGTTCTTCCTGACTGAGGGCTTGAACCTGCTTCTCCTACTTGGCACGCAGATTCTTTGCTACTGAGCCACCTGGGAAGCCCTTAAAAGTGTTTACTTATGAAGAAAAGGGCTGGAGCCAGGGCATAAGACATTTAATTTTCACTTTACAGTACCATGTTTATTTTCTTTTACCTTGCATTGTATGTATAACTTTTAAGATAATAATAAGATTAAATGAAAGGGAGACAAGGTCTTTGAAAGTAAATAAATAGATAAAATCAGGATAATCTAAGCTTCTACTAACCACCCTCAAAGGGTTTCTGAAGATTTTCCTCAGCTCCTGTTACTGCAAGTACTTTTCAAGGCATTTCTTAATTATTATAGGCTTTGGAAGCATACAAATTTGAGCCTTAATCCAGAGCCTGCCACCTCCTAGCTATGTATAGCTTGAGCAAGTTCCTTCCCTGAAGTCCAGTGTTTCCCATCAGCATAACTGAGATAGTGATATTTACCTCCGGATGTTATTGAGATCAGTAATTGGGATCAAATAAATGAAGCACTCATCACGGTAGCTGACACATAAATATTTTAAAGATAGTAGTAGCAGTAGTAATATATAAGATACAAGAAAATAGAATATATCTGTGCAAACAGTACAGTTTACCTATGTTAAGGGAAATACATGGAAAGAGATGTAAAGCAAAATGTAAAAATAATAACCATGGTTATCTGTGAATAGTGGTATCATGGATGATTTTTTTCTTCTTTGTACTTTTGTGTAGATTACACATTTTCTATAATGAGTGTGTTATTGTGATAAAAAAATAAGAAAAATTGAATTCTAGACATAAAATCAACAAGTTGCTGCCACTAATGTATGTCAATAATATACATTTCTATTTTTCCATACATCTTGTTACTAGCTATTATTATTCAGCCTTACATGAAAGCCAGAATCCTCTGCTTATATTATTTATGATTTTTGTCTGTGTTCTTCAATAATTATTTCTATCACTGTCTTTTTCTTTTTCTTTTTTTCTGGCCAAAAGAGTATATGGGACCTGCACTCTTCCAATTAACCTCTCTTCATTCTCCTCATTTCTAAATTTAAAAGCCCAGAGTATAATGTACAGTTTCTTTGAGATCCAGGACACAGCATTTACAAAATTGTGAACATGATCTCCTCTCCCTTACTGAATTTTGATTGAATTACCAAACTCCTTATGTGTAGGAAGAGGAGATGTAGAAGTAGATGCTGTCTTTCCCTTCTCCAGTGCTGGTTTTATCGCCTTTTCGTGACTGGAAGAGACAAGGAAATCATTGAAGACTTTTGATAATAGAAAATTATTTAGACTTTGAGATGTAAAGTGTGGGAGCATACTGGGAGGGAATGACAAAGTGGTAACTGCTGTTAGGAAAGTTGGATGGAAAAGAACAATGTATGGTCAGCACTCACTGTGCTAGATCATCACTAAATCAATCTACTGTCAGATAATATAGGATGTGGCAGATGGATGCAATTGACACTTATGTTTGGAGAGCTTAAATGAAAGATAGTGTGTGCAATGTCAAGGTTATTACTAACTGAAAGGTACTGATGGGCTGTTTGCCAGTTGAATGCATCAACTAGGTGAGGAAGTGGAATGGATCTAATAAATACTGGGTGATACATAGAAAAGAAATGTAAAATGTTCTGCCTTTACTTTCTTGTTTCTCTACACTTGTGTGTTTCTTGGGAATTTACATGTATGGTGGAATTCGAACACTGTCTCCAGATATCTGTGTATTGATAGTACTAGATTTAGCTTCTTCTTTAGTTTGCTAATATACTTGGTATAATGGATTCTTATGGTTTCTCCACCTATTACTTCACTGTATACATGGACTAAATCTGCTTAATTTGAATTATGTTGTTAATACAGATTATAATCCAGTTTAACATATGACAGCCAATAACATGACAACAAAATTATATGGAGAAATTTCTAAAATGTTTAAGTGTAATTTGGTGCTAATTGAGGTATTTGATCCTTTAGACCTGTGGGGGTCTTCATGATTAGGTTACCTGGGAAGCAGATTCCAAGTTGGGACTTTGGGTTCAGAGAATTACATTATGCAATCTGGAACAACATGTTGAAGAGTAGAAAAAATAGGATGGGGCAGAGAGAACACTGAAGCAGTTTCAATAAAGGGCTCAGATAATCCCCTGGGGAACTCTGGGATTGATTTGACCTTTCAGAGTTGTCCTGAATTGAGAAGAGTCAAACCAGGCTTTTATACTCTTTCAGGCTTTTATACTCTTTTTATACGACCAGTCATTGGATGTGAAAGGATCCCTGGCATGGGAGTGACCACAGACATGGAAGCTCTTTTCAGCCTAAGGTAAGTTCTGGAAAGGAACATAGCTGAGAGCTGTTGGACACCAATGCTCAGAGCAGCTAGAATAACAAATGTTTCAGTTTTAGAGAAAGAGAGGAGGTTATGGGAAACAAACCACAGCATCTGCTGCAGGATATGAGTACTTACATATGTTTTGCCATGTGTTTTGGGTAGTTTTCAAGGAGGTGCTTTAATTTTTTAGAAAAATTCCAGAATATTCTGCTTGATGCAGGATGTGCTTCTCATGTGGTGGCAGTTACTATAAAAAATAGGCATGCCTAGAAAGGCTACAAATATGAGTAAAAGTTTTATGAATTTTTCAGACCAAACTGCAAACTTAATAATTAAATTCTTCCAAAACAAAGGTCAAGTTTTATTATAACATCAATAAGTATGGCAGTTAGGAAGAAACTCCTAAGCAGAGTCAACAAAAGTAGAATTACAGACTATAACTATTAAATTTTTCATATAATAATATACACTGTAGGAAAATATTGAAATGTATAATGTTGTCTTACTGCATAATGGGCAATAGTATGTTGAATTTATTCTTGACTTTTTCCATGAAATTCTAGCTACCTATGTTCCTGATTTGTACATCTACTAGCATCTATTTTTATATTGTATGAAATAGAACACTTTGTTTGATTGATTTCCTGTTATAGTGAAAAAAACAATTTGAGTATGTAACCATGTTCATTACTGGCTTATTTATAATCATTAAAGGGGTGATAGTCATTGTACCCCTTAATTTCATAGCTATTTCTTTATTACTATGTGAAAAGTTCAATTCACTCAACAAACATTTGTGAAGATCCTATTCTAGAACTGGCAGTATGTTAGCTACTGAGGCTAAAATTATGAGCAAGACAGTCACTGCTTTCAAGGGCTTCATACTAGTGTATCTGATTATTATTGTAAGCACTTTCATAGTACCTTCTGAATTGGATGGTGTGTTACACAGTGTTTTTTAAATGGCCCTCCCAGATCTCATGTTCATATGGTATCACTGCCATGATTAGATAGATTTCCTTCTCTCTCCATATGCATATAGCTAGATCTCTCTTTCTTTCTCTCTCTCTCTCTCTCTTTGTATAATCAGTTAAGATAGGGAAATTATCAGGGTGGGCACAATCTAATGACATGAGCCCTTTTAAAAACAGATGGATTTATGTGGTTGACAGCAAAATATGAGGGCAGACATTAAATACACAAGAGAAATTCGATTTGTCATTGCAAATTTGAAAATGGAAAACCAATGTGCCAAACCTATTTGACAGTTTTTAGTGGTTGACTGAGTCTTCTGCCTGACAGTCAGTTAGAAAATAGGAATATCAGTCCTACAATCACAATAAACTGAACTCAGCAAATTTTTGAATGAACTCAGACATAAATTTTCCTCCAGAGCCTCCAAATAAGAGCTCATTACAACCAAAACCTTGATTTGAAAATCCTCTGCCAGGGTTTCCCGGTGGCTCAGTAGTAAAGAACCTGCCTGTCAATGCAGGAGACACAAGAGATGTGGGTTTGATCCCTGGGTTGGGAAGATCCCCTGGAGGAGGGCATGACAACCCACTCCAGTATTCTTGCCTGGAAAGTCCCTATGGACAGAGGAGCCTGGCGGACTACAGTCCATGGGGTCACAGAGTTGGACACGACTGAGCATGCATGCATGCCCATCAAAGCAATATGAACACTAGTAAAAACTGTCAAAATCAACATTTTCAGAACTCAGGCAATTAGCAAAAGATTTGCAACAATCTGATGAATGTTTATTCGAGATTAACAGCAGGATATCAGTAAGAAAAATGTGCTTTATTGCATTTTACCTTTCCCTATTTCTAACCCATCTCCTGTTCCATGGTAGTTTGAATAGCAACAGCCTTCTATCATAGTAAAAACCAGCAGCCTAGGAGGTACTGGAGGAATCAGTGAGATTGAAGCTCTTTTAATAGCCCATTGTCAAGGAGTTGTTATAATTTGACCTAGCTGGCAGTTTCCTGGGAAATGCCTAGTCACAAGACTTGTCAGTTTGACCTGATTCAAAGCTTACACAATGTGAACAGTTTTATTTTTTCTTTAAATATGTTTTTCAAAAGTATTCAGTGACAATTGTATAAAATCGTATCTCCCCAAGATAGAGGTAAGAGTTGGGGTAAACTACAAGCTAACCAAAAAACTTAAAAGGAAAAACTGGGGAATGGGATATCCATAGAAGCCTTTGAAAAGCTCCAACATATCCCTGGGAAAATAGAAGATTGTATATGCAAGGAACTATGCTTAGGGCTGTGGGCAAACCCAGAGAGTCCTGAGATGGCCTTAAAATCTCAACCTTGGCTAACTTTGAGGCACTTTCCAAGCAGGAAGTAGTGGCTATGGCAGTGTTTTCAACTAGCAGTGGAAATTAACCAAATGTTGAATAGTCTGGAGAAAATTTATTCAAGAAATACAGCTTAATATCCAGAAAAATAATAACTCCCAACCTTGGGAGTGGTACAGTTACATTCCAAAAGGCACACAGAGCTTATCAGCAAAGAATAAGAGGTTTATTGGTTCCAGACAATTAATGAAATATCTGTCCAGTCACTAGCTGACTATTAAGGTGTCTGAATAATGATTTTGGTGGTAATACAAGATACAAATAAAGAAATCTAGAATAAGTTCAGCAAGGTTACTAAACAGATGAATAGTAAAGTCAACAAACAGTAGCAACAACAAAACCTGAGAAGGCAAAGAATCTGATTTTCAGTGTTTCTACATTGTATTATGTAAAATGCATAGTTATTAACAAAATTTACAAGACATGCAAAAAACTGTATGACCTGTACATAAGTAATACAGCAGTCAGTAAAAACTTGCCCAAAGGAAATATAGATATTGAAATTATTACATGAAAACCTTAATTCAGCTATTTTAAATGTGTTTAAAAAGAAAACTGTCTAAATAACTACAAGTGTGCAAAAAATGTCTCTGAATGGGCTTTCCTGGTGGCTCATATGGTAAAGAATCTGCCTGCAATGCTGGAGACTTGGGTTCCGTCCCTGTGTTGGGAAGATACAGAGAATATAAATAGAGGAATTTTTTGTTGTTTAGTTGCTCAGTCATGTACACCTCTTTTGAGACCCCATGAACTGTAGCCTACAAGGCTCCTCTGTCCATGGGACTTCCTATGCAAGGGTACTGAGTGGGTTGTCATTTCCTTCTCCAGGAGATCTTCCCAACCCAGGGATCGAACACATGTCTCCTGCAACAAAATAGAAAATATGCCTTATAAAATAAAAAGCCACACAGAAATTTTGAATTTGAAAAGTGTAATAACATACTCGAAATGCTAGGAAAAATAACATAATAAAGATTTCTGCATCTAAAAAAGTTACCTTTAAAAAAAAGAAGGAAAATTCAAGACATCCACAGATAGATGAAAACTGAGAAAATATGTTGTCAGGAGATGTACCCTATACATCATATTTTGGGCTGAAATGAAAGGACTGCTGCTGCTGCTGCTAAGTCGCTTCAGTCGTGTCTGACTCTGTGCGACCCCATAGACGGCAGCCCACCAGGCTCCCCCATCCCTGGGATTCTCCAGGCAAGAACACTGGAGTGGGTTGCCATTTCCTTCTCCAATGCATGCATGCATGCTAAGTCGCTTCAGTCGTGTCCAACTCTTAGCGACCTCATGGACTGCAACCTACCAGGCTCCTCTGTCCATGGGATTTTCCAGGCAAGAGTACTGGAGTGGGTTGCCATTGCCTTCTCCAGAAATGAAAGGACACTGGATAGTAAAGGGAATCCATATAAAGAAATAGAATACCAGCACAGGTAATGAACTATATAGGTAAATATAAATGGCAGTAATACTTTTTCCCTCTTATTTGATATGAAGGACATACAAATATAGAAAAAATTATAAATCCAGGTAATGAGAACATAAAGTATGAAAGTGTAACTTTTATGTCAATAGTACAAAGGAGGGTGAAGGAAACAGAACTATATTGGGGCAAAGATTTATATAATCTTGAAATTGCAATAGTATTTATCTAAACTACGTTGTTAAAAGATATGAATTAAAATTTCAAAATATATCACTAGAAAAATAATTCAACATGCAGTAAAATAGATGGCAAAAGGTACAGTATAAAATATAAATTTAACACAAAAGCAGTGATGGAGGATGACAGGTACAAAAAGGATGTGAGACATACATAAAAATACGGGGAAAATGGCAGATACATATTACTGTATAAGTAATAACTTAAATGTAATAGATTAAACTCTTCAATTAAAGAGTGCAGATGGGCAGAATGGATAAAAGAAAAACTAACCGTAATCCAAGTATATGCAAGAGACACACTTCAGATTGAAGAACACAAATAGTTTGAAAGTAAAATGGTGGACAAACTTAACATGCAGAAACTTACAATAAAAGAGCTGTGGTGTCTAACCTAATATCAAACAAAAAAATCTCTAAGACAAAGACTGGTAGGTGTTCACTCCATCAAGAAGATATACCAATGATAAATGTATATCCATTTAATACCAAAGTTTTAAAATACACAAAGAAGAATTAAAAGGAGAAATAAACAATTCAAAAATAATAGTTGAAGACTTCATAACCCAATTTCAATAATGTACACAACAAAGTCAAAAATCAAGGAGGAAATAGAACACTTCTAAAACATAAAGCTGTACCTAACCTCTGTTTTTCATTTCACATATAATGAGTTTAGAGTTGCTGCTCAATCCTAACAACATAAAAAACTGAGAAGACTGAAAAATGAACTCTTCTTGGAGCCATAAGAAAGAAAAGGACACAGGGCAAACCACTGCCCCCAATAACAGAGAGACAGAAAGTCTTATTAGAGCAGATTCATCATCAGAAATTGCCACATGATCCAGTACTGGGAAGAGAAACCTGAACTATAATTGAGAATTTCTGGAGGCTCAGCATGGACAATTCTGAAAGTTAACTCCAGGAGCACTTAGTCATAGGGGAGTCCCCACAAAACTGTGAGGTTTACTTCAAGTTCCCATAGTTATTATCTGAGAAAAGTCCTCTTGAGTTTCCAGCAGGGGAGAGGTAAAGAAACCATTTGAAATAGGTCCACACTCAAGAGAAACTAGTTAACCAAAGCCTAACCTGTTGGGATGCACTTCGCAGGTGGCTCAAGTGGTGAAGAATTCACCTGCCAGTGCAGGAGATGCAATAGACTCAGGTTTGATCCCTGGGTCAGGAAGATCCCCCAGAATAGGAAATAGCAACCCACTCCAGTATTCTTGCTTATAAAATTCCATGGGTAAAGGAATCTGATGGGCTACAGTCCATGGGGTCACAAAGAGTCTGACATGACTGACCATGCAATCTGTTGAGACATAATCAAGGCCTAAGTGAACTGAGGCAAGGGAAATAGCTAACTCTAGTCAATTCTAGTCTTACACTTGAAAGTGTTAGTTGTTCAGTCATGTCCGACTCTTTGCAACCCCATGGGCTATAGTCTGCCAGGCTCCTCTGTCCATGGGATTCTCCAGGCCAGAATACTGGAGCGGGTTGCCATTCCCTTCTCCAGGGGATTTTCCTGGCCCAAGGATCGAACCAGGTATCTTGCAATGCAAGCAGATTCTTTACCATTGAACCACCAGGGAAGCCTGTTGGGAGAAGGTAAATATCCAACTACAACCCATTCTCTCCATCCTGTCCTACGTAATGGAAGGAAAAACTGAGCAACAATTGTGAAGCTCACATTTTAAAGGCATAGGCTCACTAACAACTGAGACCTAATCATAGGAATATTGAGTACATCATTTCCTTTTACACCTTACCACCATATTACTAAAGGCCTATTTCTAGCAGTTTCTTTTACCCAGTACATTATGTCTGCTGCTGCTGCTAAGTCACTTCAGTCGTGTCCAACTCAGTGTGACCCCGTAGACGGCAGCCCACCAGGCTCCCCCATCCGTGGGATTTTCCAGGCAAGAACACTGGAGTGGGTTGTCATTTCCTTCTCCAATGTATGAAAGTAAAAGTGAAAGTGAAGTCACTCAGTCTTGTTCAACCCTTGGCAACCCCATGGACTGCAGCCTTCCAGGCTCCTCCATCCATGGGATTTTCCAGGCAGGAGTACTGGAGTAGGGTGCCATTGCCTTCTCTGACATTATGTCTAGTGAGCAAGAAATAGTGACAAGAAATACTGAAAGGCAATAAACACAGTTTGAAAAGACAGTGATGGTATCAGAAATAGACATGTCTGGGATGTTCATTCCATACATTTATTTTGCAAATTGATTGCTACTGTGACATCAACACCTCCATCACATCACACAATTACCATTTCTTTTTCTTTGTGGTGAAAACATTAAAGATATACTCTTAGCAGCTATTAAGTATATGACACAGTATTCTTACAACAGTGCAGTGCTGTTCTAGATCCCTGGAACATAGTTATTTTAACTGGAAGTTTGTACTCTTTGACCAACATCAACCCATTTCCCACACTTTCAGACCCTGATAACCACCATTCTACTATTTATTTCTACAAGTTCAGTTTTTAGATTCCACGAATAACTGATACCATAGTGTTTCTTTGAATCATTTCATTTAGCACATTGTCCTCAAGATCCATCCATGTTGTCACAAATGGCAGGATTTCCATCTTTCTTACAACTGGATAGTATTCCACTATGTGTATGTTTCGTGTGTGAGTGTGGGGGTGCATGTGTCTATAATCACAACTTATTTATCCATTCGTCTGTTGACACTTAGGTTGTTTTAATATCTTGGCAACTGAGAATAATGTTGCAATCAACATGAGAGTGCAGATATCTATTCAGTATCCTATTTGCATTTCCTTTGGGTATATATACTGAAGTGGGGTTGCTGGATCATATGGTAGTTATATTTTTACATTTTTATAAAGCTTCCATATTGTTTTCCATAGTGGCTATACCAATTACAGTCTCAATAGCAGTACATGAGGCTTCCCTTTTCTTTATATCTTCCTAGCATTTGTTACCTCTTTTTAATGATAATTATTTTAATAGATGTGAGGACTTCCCTGGTGGTTCAGATGGTAAAGAATCCACCTGCAGTGTGGGACACCTGCCTTTGATCTCTGGGTTGGGAAGATGCCCTGGAGGAGGTCATGGCAACCAACTCCAGTATTCTTGCTTAGAGAATCCCCATGGACAGAGGAGCCTGGCGGGCTACAGTCCATGGTGTCACAAAGAGTTGGACATGACTGAGTGCCTAAGCACATTCTAATAGATGTGAGGTCATATCTCATTGTGGTTTTGGTTTGCATTTCCCTGATAATTAGAGATGTTTAGATCTTTTTTTTTGTTTGTTTTGTTTTTAAATTTTATTTTATTTTTAAACTTTACATAATTGTATTAGTTTTGCCAAATATCAAAATGAATCCGCCACAGGTATACATGATGTTTAGATCTTTTTATGAACCTGTTGGCTATTTGTATATCTTCTTTGGAAAACAGTCCATTCCTCTGCCCATTTTTAAAAATCAGATTGTTTTATTGTTTTTTGTTATTAAGCTGTATAAGTTCTTTATATATTTCACACATTAACTCCTTATAAGTTACATGGTTTGCAAATATTTTCCCCCATTCCATAGGTTGCCTTTTTATTTGGTAAATTGTCCCTTTTGCTGTGCAGAAGCTTTTTAATTTTATGTTATCTCACTTTATGACTGGTTTCTGTTGCTTGTGCTTATGATAAAAATTTCCAAAAAATTCATTAATGAGACCAGTATCAAGGAGTTTTTCCCTGGATTTTCTTTTAGAAGTTTTATAATATCAGTTGTTACATTTAAATCTTTAATCTACTTTGTTTTTAATTTATGTATGTTAGAGGCCCAATTTTATTTTTCTGCATGCAGTTATCCAGTTTTCTCAACACCAATTTTTGAAGATATTATCCCTTCCCCATTCATTGTTCTTGGACTCTTGTCACATATTAGTTTACTTTAATTGAGGGCTTTATTTCTAGGCTCTTTATTATCCATTTGTCTGTATGACTATTTTTATTCCAGGATTATACTGTTTTGATTACTGTAATTTTTTTTGTTTAATTCAATGTCAGGAAGTATGATCCAGCTTTATTCTTCTTACTCAGGATAACTTTGGCTATTAAAAAATAAACTTTTTTAGTTCTATTCAAATTTTAAAATTATCTTTTCTATTTCTGAGGAAAATGCCATTGGAATTTTCTTTCATTGATCTATAGTTGGCTTTGTATAATATGGACATTTTGGTAATAATATTTTTTCCTCTCCTTGAACATGGATATCTTTCCATTTGTGTCTTCTTCCATTTTTTTCCATCAAAGTCTTGCAGTTTACGTGTAGGGATCTTTCACCCTCTTGGTTAAATTTATTCCTAAGCATTTATTTTTTTGATGCTACTGTGAATAATATTGTTCATTTAATTTTTACATACTTTGTTTTTAGTGTGTAGCAACAAAACTGATTTTTATATGTTGATTTTGTGTCAAACAATTTTATTTTTATTTTTTGTTTTATTTTTTAAATTTTATTTACTTTATATTTACTTTATCAAACCCTTGTGTTGAGGGCTGACTTTCAATAGATCACAGTGAAAATAATTTTATTGAATGAATTAGTTCTCATAGTTGTTTTGGTAGATTCTTTAGGATTTTCTATATATACGATTATATTGTCTGCAAATGATGACAATTTTATTTCTTTATTTCCCTTTTGGGTGCCATTTACTTATTTCTCTTGCCTGGTTGCTTTAGCTCAGACTTCCATAGAGTGTAGAGAGTGGGCACCCTTTTCTTGTTTCTAATCTTAGAGGAAATGTTGTCAGTTGTTCACTGTTGAGTATGTTGTTAGGTGTGAGTTTCTCAAATATGACCTTTATTATACTGAAGTATGTTCCTTCTGTACTCAATTTGTTGAGTTTTTTTTTAATCAGTGAAAAGATGTATTTTGTATACCTGTGGCAGATTCATTTTGATATTTGGCAAAACTAATACAATTATGTAAAATTTAAAAATAAAATAAAATTTTAAAAAAAATGAAAAAAATTTTCATCTTTTGATATGATACAATTTTCATTTCTCATCCTATTAATTAATATATTGCATCATGTGTATTGATTTGTGTATGCTGACCCATCCTTGCATCCAAGGGATAAATCTCATTTGGTCATAGAGTATGGTTCTTTGAAGGTGTTACTGAATTTGATTGGCCTAATATTTAATGGGAATTTTTGCATCTATATTTATCAGTGATAATGGTCTATAATTTTCTTTTCCTATAGCGTCCTTATGTGACTTTGTTCTCAAGGTAATTCTGGCCTCTTAAAGTGAGTTTTGAAGTATTCTCTCCTCTTCAGTTTTTTTGGAAAAATTTGATGGAATTGGAATTAATTCTTTAAATGTTTGGTAAATTTCACCAGGGAAATTATCTGGTCCTGGGCTTTTCTGTGTTGGGAGGTTTTTGATTAGTGATTCAGTATACTTATTCATCACTAGTCTATTCTGATTTTTCTATTTCCTCATGTTTCAGTTTTGGTTGGTTATATGTTTCTAGAAAATTTCTACCACTTCCTGATTATCTGGTTTGTTGGCTTGTAGTTGATCACAGTAATGTCTTGTGATCCTTTGTATTTCTGTGGTATTGGTTGTAATATTTCCTCCCTCCAACACTTATTTGTGTCTTTATCTTATTTTCCTAGTTACTCTAGCTAAGGGCTTATAAATTTGTTTTAAAAAAATCTCTTAATTTGTTTATCTTTCTCTTCTACCTAGGCACATGGTGTTGGGTCTCACAACAATCACAAAGGAACTCTTGTTTATAGATGGATACTGAATTTCTGTTGTTGAGGCAGGTGAGAAAAAAGCAAGGCATGTCTTATGCTACCTTGATGCTGAATTCACTCCCCCAGACCTGAAATTTAAAACAATGATGATTAATACACTAAGGGCTATTGTAGATAAAGTGAACTGCAAGAATACATGGGTAAAGTAGGCAGAGAGATGGAAATCCTAACAAAGAACTGAAATGAAATGCTAGGTATCAAAAACAGAATGAAGAAGCAAAAATACCTTTGATGGATTTATTAGTAGACTGGATATAGCTGAAGAAAACAATCTATGAGTTTGATGATATGTCAGTTGTTTTTTTAGTTGCTAAATTGTGTCTCTTTTGTGACCCCATGGACTGTAGCCTACCAGGCTCCACTGTTCATAGGGTTTCCCAGACAAGAATACTGGAGTGGGTTGTCATTTCTTTCTCTGGCAGATTTTCCCGACCCAAGGATTGAACCCATGTCTCCTACATTCACAGACAGAATTCTTTATCACTGAGCCACCAGGGAAGCCTGATATGTCAATGGAAATTAAAAAAAAAAAAAAAAGGCAAAGCAAAGCTGGAGAAAAACAGATAGTTTTGAGCAACTACAAAAATTGTAAAATATGTGTATTGGGAATCCCTGAAGGAGAAAATAGAAAGGAACAAAGAGATATTTTATTTGAAATAATAATGACTGAAAACTTCCCTGAATTAATGTCAGAGAACAAACTACAGATCCAGGAAGTTCAGAGGGCACCATGCGAGATAAACACCACCACCCCCCAACTCTACCTGGCTTTATTATTTTCAAACTAAAGAACATGGAATATAAAGAAAAACTCTTGAACATAGCCAGACGGGAAACATTCTTTACCTATAGAGGAACAAAGATAAGAATTACATTCAACTTCTCTTTAGAAACTATACAAACATGAAGAGAGATATAATACCATAACAATAGCATTAGCAGTAGCAATAACAGTAATAACCATCTAGAAATCTGTTATCCTCCAAAAATGAGAGAGAGGAAATCGTGTCATTGACATGCCTGAATAAGATACCCCTTGTTGTATTTACCCCTCAACAACAGTTTGTCATTTATCCATGGACTAAAAGTTCCTTTGTGTGAGCTGTGAAATCCAGTCAAAGGGCCCAGAAGGAGTCTTGCCCAATTGTACATCAGATAATAGGCATAATTAGACCTTACTCCTGGCTGTGGATTCTGCAGTGGTCCTGTAAATTGGCCCCAGCCCATCTTGGCCATGGTCCAAGAACCCCTAGAGAACATTATCTTAGACAATCACCTGTAAAGGAGAGAAGCTTTGCGGAATCTCAGGTTTCCAGCAGACAATTCCAGCACGCTATTGGAGAAACAAAAATATGAGTCATGTCCAAGTCTTTGCGACCCCATGGACTATACAGTCCCAGGAATTCTCCAGGCCAGAATACTAGAGTGGACAGCCTTTCCCTTCTCGGGAAGCCCAAATATACTGGAGTGGGTAGCCTGTCCCTTCTCCAATGGATCTTCCCAACCCAGGAATCAAACTGGGGTCTCCTGCATTGCAGGCATATTCTTTACCAACTGAGCTATCAGGGAAGCCCCTTTCATTGGAGAAACAAAAATATGAGATTGGGTGCATTGGAGAGGGTAAGAGGAACAATTTGACTTTACCCATCTCCCCGCTTTCCCGGAACAGATGAGTGCCAGGAGAGAACTTCTCAGCTTGTGATTTCTCCCTCAGGGAAAAAGGAGAGCATGCGCATGAGCTCCTGACTTACCCAGCTATGTGAGAAGTGTCCAAGTTGTCCAGTTCTCTCTCACCCCATCCAGAGTAATCCCATCCAGAATACTGAGTTGTGAGCTATGTGTTGGGGGCGAGGCAAGAAGAGGTTTGCAGAGATAGGATTCTCAGAAGGCATTAATGGGATGTGGATCCTATTAACTGCACCACAGATTCCATCAAGAAGTCTGCCCATGAACTGCTGGGTTCACTTCATCCTCAGATCCCTCAGATGACATACAGGTACAATGAACTTGCCATGTGCCTCACCCTTTGCTGCATTCTTTGGCCAGCTATCTGTGCACAGTCCTGGTGGTAGTGAAAGTAAGCTTTGGCAAAGGGGCAGTGAGCATACACAGAAAACCCACCCAAATCTGCTTCCGAAAGACCATAAAATTGAGCTTTAGCTCCACCCTTGGGAAAGCATAAAGGAGGCTGTCATGACCAGGCCAGATGTGTTCAGGATCGAAAGATCGTATAATCTTAAGAATTCTGCCACAAGAGGAAGAAAGAAATGTGGTGTACGGCTACCCATAGAAGGTCTGAGAAAACCTCAGAAACCCTAGCAGGGCTGATGAAAGTCATTTAGTCAAGCATGGAGGAGGTAGCTGCAACTACAAATACAACAAGGTCAAAATTGTTCAACCAAGTCTTGAAGATAGCAATGCAAGGCTTCAGTGAAAATGAAAAATCAAGGAAACTTGGTACCATCAAAGGATTATAGCAGTCTTCTGGTAACTGCCCCCCAAAACATGAAGATCTGTGATTTACCCAATCTGGTAAAGAATCAGGTCTTCCTTGGTGGCTCAGATGGTAATGAATCTGCCTGCAATGAGGGAGACATGGATTTGATCCTTGGGTGGGAAGATCCCCTGGGGGAGGGCAGAGCAACCTACTCCAGTATTCTTGCCTAGAGAATCCAGTGGACAGAGGAGCCTGGTGGGCTGCAGTCTATGGGGTCACAGAGAGTCGGACAAATACCTATTTATTTATTTATTTTCAAATACCTATTTTAAAATGTTTTAATTGAAGTATAGTACTGTGGAAAATTCTGACAGAGATGGAAATACCAGACCACCTGACCTGCCTCTTGAGGAACTTATATGCAGGTCAGGAAGCAACATTTAGAACTGGACATGGAACAACAGACTGGTTCCAAATAGGAAAAGGAATATGTCAAGGCTGTATATTGTCACCCTGCTTATTTAACTTCTATGCAGAGTACATCATGAGAAACGCTGGGCTGGAAGAAGCACAAGCTGGTATCAAGATTGCCAGGAGAAATATCAATAACCTCAGATATGCAGATGACACCGCCCTTATGGCAAAAAGTGAATAAGAACTAAAGAACCTCTTGATGAAAGTGAAAGAGGAAAATGAAAAAGTTGGCATAAAGCTCAACATTCAGAAAACTAAGATCATGGCATCTGGTCCCATCATTTCATGGGAAATAGATGGGGAAACAGTGGAAACAGTGGCAGACTTTATTTTTAGGGGCTCCAAAATCACTGCAGATGGTGACTGCAGCCATGAAATTAAAAGACGCTTACTCCTTGGAAGGAAAGTTATGACCAACCTAGATAGCATATTCAAAAGCAAAGACATTACTTTGCCAACAAAGGTCCATCTAGTCAAGGCTATGGTTTTTCCTGTGGTCATGTATGGATGTGAGAGTTGGACTGTGAAGAAAGCTGAGGGCTGAAGAATTGATGCTTTTGAACTGTGGTGTTGGAGAAGACTCTTGAGAGTCCCTTGGACTGTAAGGAGATCCAACCAGTCCATTCTAAAGGAGATCAGTCCTGGGTGTTCTTTGGAAGGACTGATGTTAAAGCTGAGACCCCAGTAGTTTGGCCACCTCATGCGAAGAGTTGACTCTTTGGAAAAGACCCTGATGCTGGGAGGGATTGGAGGCAGGAATAGAATGGGACGACAGAGGATGAGATTGCTGGATGGCATCACCGACTCGATGGGCAAGAGTTTGGGTGAACTCTGGGAGTTGGTGATGGACAGGGAGGCCTGGCATGCTGCAGTTCATGTGGTCTCAAAGAGTTGGACACGACTGATCGACTGAACTGAACTGATATGAGTTACAATATTGTGTTAGTTTCAAGTGTACAGCAAAGTGACTTTATTACATAAATATATCTTTCAAAAATCAAAGAATGTTAAAATCAGCAAGAGAAAAGAAGATTGTAACCTAAAAAGGAACCAGACTTAGGCTTTTAGCACATTTCTCATCAGAAAGCTTTTAGGCCACCTTTTAGAGAGTAGGTTAGAATACTTAAAGTGCTGAAAAAAAACAAAACAAACAAAAGCTGCCAATCAAAAATATTCTATCTGGCAAAGCAGTCCTTTAGAAATGAACAAGAGACAAATATTTTCCCAGACAAACAAAAGCTGATGGAGTTCATCACTGATGGACCAACCTTATAAGAAATGTTGAGACACCTCTTTCAAGCTGAAATTAAAGGACACAAATTAGTAACATGAAAAAACACATCACTCTTGTAAATGTAGTCAAATTCAGAATACTCTCATACTGTCATATGATGGTGTGTCAACCACTTTAATATAAAGGTTGAAAGGCAAGATTATTAAAAACAACTATAATTACTATAATCTGTTAATGAATACACACTATAAAAAGGGGTAAATTGTGACATTAACATAACAAGTAGTAATGAAAGGGTAAATTTCTGGTATTCTATCCAAGTTAAGTTTTATCAGTGTGAGGTTATTATAAGATATTTTATATAAGGCTTATAGTATACACGAAGCAAAGGCCTACAGTAGATTCACAGAAGATAAAGATAATGTCATTAGAGAATACCACCACTGAGAACCAAAAATTCCAAAGGCAGCAATAGAGGAAGAAAGGAACTATAAAACACCCAGAAAGCAATATGATGGCATTAGTAAGTTCTTATTTATCAATAATTACTGTAAGTATAAGTGGATTGAATTCTCCAATAAAAAGGTGTAGAGTGGCTGGATGTGTAAAAAAGACAAGACCCAACTATATGCTGCCTCATTGGAAAAGACTCTGATGCTGGGAGGGATTGGGGGCAAGAGGAGAAGGGGACGACAGAGGATGAGATGGCTGGATGGCATCACTGACTTGATGGATGTGAGTCTGGGTGAACTCCGGGAGTTGGTGATGGACAGGGAGGCCTGGTGTGCTGCGATTCATGGGGTCGCAAAGAGTCAGACACGACTGAGCGACTGATCTGATTTGATGTGCTGCCTACAAGGGACTCACTTCAGCTTCCAGACTCACATGGAGTCAAAAGACATTCCATGCAAATGGAAACCAAAAGAGAAAAGACGTAGCTCTACTGACTCTAAGCCAAAATGGTATGAAGAGACAAAGAAGGTCATTACACAATGATAAAGGAGTCAGTTCATCTGGAAAATAAAACAATCATAAATGTGCTGTGCTGTGCTTAGTCGCTCAGTCATGTCTGACTCTTGCGACCCCACAGACTGTAGCCTGTCAGGCTTCTCTGTCCATGGGATTCTCCAGGCAAGAATACTGGAGAGGGTTGCCATATCCTTCTCCAAATCATAAATGTATGTGCACCTAATACTGGAGCACCTAAATATTTTAAGCAAATACACATGGATCTAAAGGGAGAAATAGACAATAATACAGTAATAGGAAGGGGCTTCAATACCACTTGCAGCACTGGATGGGTTATCCAAACAGAAAATCACTAAGGACACATTCAACATGAACTATGCTTCAAATCAAATGAACAAACTGTGAAAAGGCTGGATTCTTAATTATCTTTTTAAATTATTTTTATAATTTCTCAGGAAATTTTATCAGTTTACATGATGAAAAGGTCAGGATTCAGGAAATGTTTGTTGTAATCTTTATTTTTTTTTCCTAAAATAATCTCAGTAGCTCAGTTCAGTTTGCTGCTGTTGTTGTTCAGTCACTCAGTTGTGTCCAGCTCTCTGTGACTGCATGGGCTGCAGCATGCCAGGCTTCCCTGTCCTTTTATATCTCCTGGAATTTGCCCAAACTCATATCCATTGAATCCGTGATGCCAGCCAACCATCTCATCCTCTGTCATCCCCTTCTCCTCTTGCCTTCAATCTTTTCTAGAATCAGGTCTTTTCCAATAAGTTGGCTCTTTGCATCATATGGCCAAAGTACTGGAGATTCAGCTTCAGCATCAGTCCTTCCAATGAATATTCGGGGTTGATTTCCTTTTGGATCGACTGGTTTGAACTACTTGCTGTCCAAGGGACTCTCAAGAGTCTTCTCCAGCACCACAATTCGAACATCAATTCTTTGATGCTCAGCCTTTATTACGGTCCAAATTTCACATTCATACATGACTACTGGAAAAGCCATAGCTTTAACTAGATGGACCTTTGTCGGCTAAGAGAAGCCTCTGCTTTTTAATATGCTGTCTAGGTTTGTTATAGCTTTTCTTCCAAGGAGCAAGCATCTTTAAATTTCATGGCTGCAATCACCATCTGCAGTGATTTTGGAGCCCCCCAAAATAAAGTCTGACACTGTTTCCATTGTTTCCCCATCTATTTGCCATGAAGTGATGGGACTAGAGGCCATGATCTTAGCTTTTTGAATGTTTTTTTTTTTTTTTTAGTTTAAATTTATTTTAATTGGAGGCTAATTACTTTACAGTATTGAATTGATTCTGCCACACATCAACATGAATCCGCCCCTTGCATACATGTGCTCCCCATCCTGAACCCCCCTCCCAACTCCCTCCCCATACTATCCCTCCAGGTCATCCCAGTGCACCAGCCCCAAGCATCCTGTATCGAACCTGGACTGGTGATTCGTTTTTTATATGATATTATACATGTTTCCATGCCATTCTCCCAAATTATCCCACCCTCTCCCTCTCCCACAGAGTCCAAAAGACTGTTCTATACATCTGTGTCTCTTTTGCTGTCTCACATACAGGGTTATTGTTACCATCTTTCTAAATTCCATATATATGTATTAGTATACTGTATTGGTGTTTTTCTTTCTGGCTTACTTCACTCTGTATAATAGGCTCCGGTTTCATCCACCTCATTAGAACTGATTCAAATGTATTCTTTTTAATGGCTGAGTAATACTCCATTGTGTATATGTACAATAGCTTTCTTATCCATTCATCTGCTGATGGACATCTAGGTTGCTTCCATGTCCTGGCTATTATAAACAGTGCTGCGATGAACATTGGGGTACACGTGTCTCTTTCCCTTCTGGTTTCCTTGGTGTGTATGCCCAGTAGTGGGCTTGCTGGGTCATAAGGCAGTTCTATTTCCAGTTTTTTAAGGAATCTCTATACTGTTCTCCATAATGGCTGTACTAGTTTGCATTCCCACCAACAGTGTTAGGGTGTTCCCTTTTCTCCACACCCTCTCCAGCATTTATTGCTTGTAGACTTTTGGATTGCAGCCATTCTGACTGGCGTGAAATGGTACCTCATTGTGGTTTTGATTTGTATTTCTCTGATAATGAGAGATGTTGAGCATCTTTTCATGTGTTTTTTAGCCATCTGTATGTCTTCTTTGGAGAAATGTCTGTTTAGTTCTTTGGCCCATTTTTTGATTGGATCATTTATTTTTCTGGAATTGAGCTGCAGGAGTTGAATGTTAAGTTTTAAGACAGCTTTTTCTCTTTCCTCTTTCACCTTCATCAAGAGGCTCTTTAGTTGTTCTTCACTTTCTGCCATAAGGGTGGTGTCATCTGGATATCTGGAGTTATTGATGCTTCTCCCAGCAATCTTGATTCCAGGTTGAACTTCATCCAGCCCAGCATTTCACATGATGCACTCTGCATATAAGTTAAATAAGCAGGGTGACAATATACAGTCTTGACATACTCCTTTTCCAATTTTGAACCAGTCCATTGTTCCATGTCTGGTTCTAACTATTGCTTCTTGACCTGCATGCAGATTTCTCAGGAGGCAGGTAAGGTGGTTGGTATTCCCATCTCTTTAAGAATTTTGCATTATTTGTTTTGATCCACAGAGTCAAAGGCTTTAGTGTAGTCAATGAAGTAGAAGTAGATGTTTTTCTGGAATTCCCTTTCTTTTTCTATGATCCAATGGATATTGGCAATTTGACCTTTGGTTCCTCTGCCTTTTGTAAATCCAGCTTATACATCTTGAAGTTCTTGATTCATGTACTGTTGAAGCCTAGCTTGATGGATCTTGAGTATTTACCTTGCTAACATGTGAAATGTGTGCAGTTGTGCAGTAGTTTGAGCATTCTTTGGCTTTTAACTTCTTTGGGATTAAGATGAAAACTGGGCATTTCCAGTCCCGTGACCACTGCTGAGTTTTCCGATTTTGCTAGCATACTGAATGCAGAGAACAATAGAGTTATTGAATGTACAGGATCACTTCTACTATGAAAGAGTGAGGTTAATGAGCATGTTTCATTTGACTTCTGCTTGTTTTAAATGTCTTCAATACAGTGAGATGAACTGAAAAAGAATGGGCAAATATTTATATTATTTAGATCTACTAGTTTTCTGTTAATGTGAAAAACCGTCTAAAAATGTACCTATGAACAAAGCAAATAATTCATGAAATTTTGACATATTTGTTACCTGAATAGGTCGTCTGGGTCTTCATTAAAAAAAAAAAAAAAAGATTTGGGCCAAGTTTATATACTTTTTCCTTTTCTAAATTTATATACCCAAGTGCTTCTTTTAGTCAATATAATATATCAGATCAGATCAGTCGCTCAGTTGTGTCCAACTCTTTGCGACCCCATGAATTGCAGCATGCCAGGCTTCCCTGTCCATCACCAACTCCCGGAGTTCACTGAGACTCACGTCCATCGAGTCAGTGATGCCATCCAGCCATCTCATCCTCTGTCGTCCCCTTCTCCTCCTGCCCCCAATCCCTCCCAGCATCAGAGTCTTTTCCAATGAGTCAACTCTTCGCATGAGGTGGCCAAAGTACTGGAGTTTCAGCTTCAGCATCATTCCTTCCAAAGAAATCCCAGAGCTGATATCCTTCAGAATGGACTGGTTGGATCTCCTTGCAGGCCAAGGGACTCTCAAGAGTCTTCTCCAACACCACAGTTCAAAAGCATCAATAAATGTCCTATTCAAAAAAACTTTTTTGAATATAATATATATTCAAAAAAGTATTTTTGAATAGGACATTTATATATAAGCAACACATAGAGCTCATTATGTTTCTATTTTGAGCACTTTGAGATTGTCCACTATTCCTGTTTCTTTCATAGACTCTGATCTGATTTTGTGCTTTAAATTTCTGACACTATTGATATATGAGATATTTGCTTTTCTCAAGGCAATGCATAGCTACAGTATTTTGATTATTTACTATATACACTGTTGACACTATTCAATGACAGTATTGAGAAACAGCAATCTAAGATATATTGCCATAATTTTGTTTGGCTTAGTGCCTATATAAAACCATGGCTTAGTTTAATAATTCAGTGAGTATTAATATTGCTCAAGCATCCAGTGCAGATGCACTGTGCTACATTATTGTTTTTCATTGTGTGATATATTAAATAATAAAGCATATCAAGTCAGTAGTTAGGGGAGATTTTTTTGTCATGTAGGAATATGGTTTAGTCCTAGTTAGTTAGCTTTATATTTTTTGAGAGAAGTAAAACTTTATTTTTCATGTGTGTGGAATGTGTAACTTCAATCATATTCTGACTCCCAAAGCAGCCTTGAGATACTCAATAAATACTGATTGTTTGATTGATATCAAAAATCTTTGTTGTGTTGTCTATCCAGACCTCATTGGTTTTCTCAGGAGCTATGAGTCATTTCATATGTACTCTTTCAGTAGCATAGTAAGGCTGATTGTGAAAAAAGAAGAATAGATTTTTATGGTTAAGATTAGTGAGATAATTTAGTAGAGAAACATTATTGAATCACTGATGTCAGCACAGAAACTTTGACATGATTCCATAATACAATCGTTTGTTCTCATTACCTTGAACACAGACTAAGGAAAGCACAATGCATTGTTCTCATTTTCTCATGCTGCATGTTTATTTTGAGAAGGACAAAAATATAATTTATCACTTCAGAAAATATTAAAGGTCAGGACCAGAGCAGTGGATATTATGTGTTCATAAACTACTACTAAAATCATGTAGTTGCTTACATGTGTTCATGATAATTGCTTGGTTGAATACATGAATACTTTTACATACGTGACCGTTTCTTTTCCCTAGGATTCAGTAATGTGGTCATATATTCTTGTGGTATCATTATGTTTTTTATTCTTTTTAATAGAGATATATTTGAAAATTTTGTAATGAACATAAATGGAGTTAATGGAATTCAGGTATACATTATTTAGGTCCTGATATATACACAGGAGATTAGGAGACTCTGCCTACAATATGTGTCAAATCTCTAGCTCCTTCAGTAACTAAATCTAGTTATACATTAATCACATTAGAATTAAAGGTTACTTTGGGTCCTATGTAGAATCACTGTACATAAAAATATATCAAAATCCAGGAGGACAACTCTGTCATATACTAGTTGATACACCTGTCTAGTGAAATCACTCAAACACTGAGAGTGTAATATTTAAATTAGGTGAATAAATTCTGTCCTTGGTTTAGCAGTTGTGCAAAAGTATGACTGTAGCCAGCAATTCATTGACTATTAATGAAGCTTTTAATAATCCACTGGCTAGGCTGTCCTTTTAACTAGCAAAACCTGACCTTTATGTGAGTACTATTCTTTCAAATTGTTTTAGCTTGGGTTTTCATAACAGTGTTTTTCTTTTTTGGTACATAAAGTACTTTTTTAATTTTAAAAAGCACGTATGCATTTCCTGGAAGATAATCATAAAAATTTAAAGTAGAAATACAAAATACATTTCAGTATAAACCAACCAAAAATGATATGGACCATAGTCATTAAAGAAGGATCTTGTTTGCTGGATTTATTATCTTTTCCTCCAAGCTCATTACGAAGAGTTCAGCAAAGGGCTAAGGTCTCAATTAATTTTAATGGGCATGACCAAGGTTTAATAAAGTGTGTGTTTTAATTGCCTAAGACTAGGCTAAATTGTAGCCTCAGTTTGCTATTGATAGAAATGAGATTTTGGTCAAAAGGTACAAAATAGTTTTCTAAGAGAAACAGATAAAGCTGGTAACCTATGGGAATAGAGCATTGGTTTTTCTAGGAAAAAAAAAATTTGTTAACATAGACTTCAATAATAAATGAAACTGGCCACTAATTAAATATTATAGAATCATCATTCAAATACAGATGCTGATCAAAATATAGCAGGTGGTAGATACAAAAATCCATCTGCCATCACATTGTTTATGACTATATAGGTAAACCATCCAAGGCTCTGAATGTCTGTGTCATGGATGACAAGCAATATAAGGTAAAAGCTGTCCAAAATGGCTTTCTTGCAGCCTGTAATCATTAATTAGGCAGTCAAACATGTTGGTGTAACAAAAGTGTTTCTTTCCAAAATTGTATTGAGTAAATGATATCTTATTTTTCCTTTTTTAAAATTTATTTTTAATTGGAGGTTGGTTCTTTTACAATATTGTGTTGGTTTCTGCCATATAACATGAATCAGCCAATATGTACACACACACACACACACACATCTCCCCTCCCCCTTGAGCCTCCCTCCTACTTCAAGCCCCCATCCCTCCTCTCTGGATCATCACAGAGCTTCAGGCTGAGCTCCCTGTGTTACACATCAACTTCCCTGTTCTGTGCTCAGTCGCTTCAGTCACGTCTGATGGTTTGCGACCCTATAGACAGTAGCCCACCAGGCTTCTCTGTCCATGGGATTTTCCAGGCAAGAATACTGGAGTGGGTCGCCATTTCCTTCTCTAGGGGACCTTCATCCTACTTCATCCTCGATAAACTAGCATATTAACTGTGATACAGTTAATTTCAGAGAAAGGAAGAGCACACTTCTAAAAAAGCCACTAAGGAAAGTTCTATGTTTAATAATTATTGAATTTTCAGTACTAAAATATGTTATCTAAATTTTTAAAAAATATCCAATGTGATTATCTCAGTTGTTTAGAACACAGTAATAATGAAGACAGTATTGTGCATGTCTGTGTTTGTAGGTATACATATGTGTGTTTTGGAGGTTGATGGGTAATTTTATGTGTTAGGTTGGGTAAGTTTATGTTGCTGTGGTGTACAGTTGTTTGGTCAAACACTTGTCTAAATATTACTGGGAAAATATTTAGAATCAGTTGACTTTAAAGCAGATTATCCTTCATAATGTGGGGTGGACCTCATCCAATCAATTTAAGGCCTTAAGAGAAAAGACTGAGGTTTCTCAAAGAAGAAATTTTACCTTGAGACTGCAGCATAAAAATCATGCCCAAATTTCTACTCTTCTTGCCCATTTTATGGATTTGAGGCTCAAAACTACATCATTAACTCTTACCTGAATTTCCATCCTTCTGGCCTGTCCAACAAATTTCAGACTTGCCAGCCTTCATAATCACAGTCCTTAAAATAAAACAAGCTCCCAACAGACAGATAAATATAGATATATAGGTATAGTTTCTCTGGAGAACCCTAACTGATCCATGGGTATGCTAACTTTGCTCTAGACATGTATTTCAGAAAGACAGACATTTTATCCAAAGGGCAAAGTATGTCAGTATGCATAGCCTGGCATAAACTAAAAACCATTCAAAAATCTCAGTGTTTTACTTTCCCTACAGAGGATCTGGAATGGGAATGGGGGATGGGGAAGAGCACAGTTGAAAAATAAAAGGTTTTAAAAATAACCTCAAGCTTCAAAGTAAATAATATTTTCCCATCATCATTTATTATCTCAACTAAAGCTTAAAATTTGACTTGTTGACTGACAGGGAGTCTAGTAAGTGAGAGAGTTAAATTTGATAAGTATCAAGCATGCCTGTACCTGACACTCATGCTATTAAGGAAACTTCTGCCTTGGGTTTTTCAGCTACTTATTATAACTTTCACAACGTCTGCAACTTGTTTTGAATTGACATCCGTATCCAGCTTTCCTTGGCAAACAAACAAGTAGAAAGATTAATTAGTTCTTGAACACTTTATATTCCAGGTCTGTGACTTCTCCAGTTAGTGGCATAGTTAGTGCAGTGGACTTGGTTTATTTTGCGCTGTGACAATGCCAACAGTATGCGTTTCTGTATGTTGGTGTGTGTTCCTTTTTGGCACTCAGGCTGAGCTCAGTAATGACTGTGGAATCAACACAGCTAGTTGTAAATGATGTATGAAATTAAAAAATCTCTGGCCAGTGCATTCAAAGAGTGCAGAGGAGAGAGGAAATGCCGTGCAGAGCCACTCTGTAGCTTAGTTCGTACGTATCTTGATATGCTGCCAAGTCAAGAAGGGGATGACTGAAACCCAGCAAATTTGGAAGCACTAAACTTTATTGCATTCTAGTCTTTTTTGTTTGGCTCTTTTATTATCATTATATAAAATTATCTGATGGATGCTTTAATTGTACAAATTTAAAGCAGTAGTAAATATTGCTGCTTCAACCTTGGAGAACGGTAATATAAGACATAGAATTTTTGCCAGATGCAGTTCATTTTCTCACTATCTTCTACCTAAACAACCTGCATGTTATATGTCTATTGGTCCATATAACCCCAATTGTCTCCTTCCATTCTTTTGTTTTTTTATGTGTGATCAATGCAAATGCAGAATATATAATTTGTTATCTGTTGATTCAATACAATGAGTGAAATAAGCAGTTTCTGGAGAGAGGAGAATCAACTAGTAATTTTACTGAATCACTAGGTTTCTTAGTCAAAAGTTAGGTTAGTTTATTTTGGGGGTATCTGTTCTCTAACACCTTCAGGTTAGTTAGGTAACTAACCTGAAGAGTTCATAATCTGAAGTCAGATTGCTGGTGTTTGAATTCTTGCTCCAACCCTTACTAACTATATGTCCTTGGTAAAATTATTTACATTTTCTCTGCTTTCCTTCCCCCTCATCCATAAAATTATCTTAGTCTGGTATTTACAATTTTATCCTAAAAATTCTTACTTTGGATGTTAAATGAGATGATAAATGTAACAGGTTTTGGAGAACGGCTGATATGAAAATAGAGCCATATCATGGTAGTATTCTTTTTTCCTCTCTCCTCAAAGATTTACTGAGGTATAATTGACAAATAAAATTGTAGTACATTTAATATGTATTTGATGATTTGATGTATGTATACATTTTGAAATGATTTCTATGGTTAAGTTAATTAACACATCCATCACCTTGCACAATTTTTTTTTTTGGTGATAATGCTGTAAGCAAATTTCAAGTTTACAATACAGTACTAACTATAATCAGCACCCTGTATATTAGATCCTCAAACCTTATTTTTATTATAATGGAAAGTCTGTACATTTGACAACAGATACAATTTCTCCTACTGCCTGGCTGCCACCATTCTGTTTTCTGTTTCTTTGAGTTTAAATTTTGTGGGTTTTTTTTTAAGTACTATTTTATTCTTCTTTTCAGTTCAGTTCAGTCGCTCACTCGTGTCTGTTTCTTTGTGACCCCATGAACCGCAGCATGCCAGGCCTTCCTGTCAATCACCAACTCCCAGAGTTTACCCAAACTCATGTCCATTGAATTGGTGATGCCAACTAACCATATCATCCTCTGTCGTCGCCTCCTCCTCTTGCCTTCAATCTTTCCCACCATCAGGGTCTTTTCAAATGAGTCAGCTCTTTGCAACAGATGGCCAAAATATTGGAGTTTCATCTTCAATGTCAGTCCTTCCAATGAACACCCAGGACTGATTTCCTTTAGGATGGACTAGTTGGATCACTTTGCAGTCCAAGGGACTCTCAAGAGTCTTCTTCAGCACCACAGTTCAAAAGCATCAATCCTACAGCACTCAGCTTTCTTTATACTCCAACTCTCACATCCATACATGACTACTGGAAAAACCTTAGCCTTGACTAAATGGACTTTTGTTGACAAAGTAATTTCTCTGCTTTTCAATATGCTGTCTTTTTTGGTCATAACTTTCCTTCCAAGGAATAAGTGTCTTTTAATTTCATGGCTGCAATCACCATCTGCAGTGATTTTGAAGCTCCAAAATATAAAGTCAGCCACTGTTTCCACTGTTTCCCCATCTATTTGCCATGAAGTGATGAGACTGGATGCCATGATCTCAGTTTTCTGAATGTTGAGCTTTAAGTCAACTTTTTCACTCTCCTCTTTCACGTTCATCGAGAGGCTCTTTAGTTTTTCTTCAATTTTTGCCATAAGGGTGGTGTTATCTGCATATCTGAGGTTATTGATATTTCTCCCGGCAATCTTGATTCCAGCTTGTGCTTCACCAGCCCAGCATTTCTCATGATGTACTCTGCATGTAAGTTAAATAAGCAGGGTGACAATATACAGCCTTGACGTACTCCTTTTCCTATTTGGAACCTATCTGTTGTTCCATGTCCAGTTCTAACTGTTGCTTCTGGACCTGCATATAGGCTTCTCAAAAGGTAGGTCAGGTGATCTGGTATTCCCTTCTCTTTCAGAATTTTCCACAGTTTATTGTGATCCACACAGTCAAAGGTTTGGCATAGTCAGGAAAGCAGAAAAAGATGTTTTTCTGGAACTCTCTTGCTTTTCGATGATCCAGTGAATGTTGGAAATTTGATCTCTGGTTCCTCTGCCTTTTCTAAAACCAGCTTGAACATCCGGAAGTTCAGAATTCACGTATCGCTGAAGCCTGCCTTGGAGAATTTTGTGCGTTATTTTACTAGCGTGTGAGATTAGTGCAATTGTGCAGTAGTTTGAGCATTATATGGCATTGCCTTTCTTTGAGATTGGAAAGAAAACTGACCTTTTCCAGTCCTGTGGACACTGCTGAGTTTTCCAAATTTGCTGGCATATTGAGTGCGGCATGTTCATAGCATCATCTTTCAGGATTTGGAATAGCTCAACTGGAATTCCATCACCTCCACTAGCTTTGCTCATAGTTATGCTTTCTAAGGCCCGCTTGACTTCACATTCCAGGAAGTCTGGCTCTGGGTGAGTGATCACACTTTCATGATTATCTTGGTCATGAATATCTTTTTTGTATAGTTCTTCTGTGTATTCTTGCCACCTCTTCTTAATATCTTCTGCTTCTGTTAGGTCCATACCATTTCTGTCCTTTATGGAGCCATCTTTACATGAAATGTTCCCTTGGTATCTCTAATTTTCTTGAAGAGATCTCTAGTCTTTCCCATTGTGTTGTTTTCCTCTATTTCTTTGCATTGATCCCTGAGGAAGGCTTTCTTATCTCCTTGCTATATTCTTTGGAACTCTGCATTCAAATGGGTATATCTTTCCTTTTCTGCTTTGCTTTTCACTTCTCTTCTTTTCACAACTCTTTGTAAAGCTTCCTCAGACAGCCATTTTGCTTTTTTGCATTTCTTTTTCTTGGGGATGGTCTTGATCCCTGTCTCCTGTAACAATGTCATGAACTTCCATTGATAGTTCTTCAGGTACTCTGTCTATCAGATCTAGTCCCTTAAATCTATTTCGCACTTCCACTGTGTAATCAGAAGGGATTTGATTTAGGTCATACCTGAATGGTCTACTTTTTCCCCCCACTTTCTTCAATTTAAGTCTGAATTTGGAAAGAAGGAGTTCATGATCTGAACCACAGTCAGCTCCCTATCTTGTTTCTGCTGACTGTAGAGAGCTTCTCCATCTTTGGCTGCGAAGAATATCATCAATCTGATTTAGGTGTTGACCATCTGGTGATGTCCATGTGTAGAGTCTTCTCTTGTGTTGTTGGAAGAGGGTGTTTGCTATGACCAGTGTGTTCTCTTGGCAAAACTCTATTAGCCTTTTCCGTGCTTCATTCTGTACTCCAAGCCCAAATTTGCCTGTTATTCCAGGTGTTTCTTGACTTCCTACTTTTGCATTCCAGTCCCCTATAATGAAAAGGACATCTTTTTTGGGTGTTAGTTCTAAAAGGTCTTGTAGGTCTTCATATAACCATTCAACTTCAGCTTTTTTGGCATTACTGGTTGGGGCATAGCCTTGGATTACTGTGATATTGAATGGTTTGCCTTGGAAATGAACAGAGATCATTCTGTCGATTTTTGAGATTGCATCCAAGTACTGTATTTCAAACTCTTTTGTTGACTATAATGGCTACTCCATTTCTTCTAAGGGATTCCTGCCCACAGTAGTAGATATAACGGTCATCTGAGTTGAATTCACCCATTCCAGTCCATCTTAGTTTGCTGATTCCTAAAATGTTGATGTTCACTCTTGCCATCTCCTGTTTGACCACTTCCAATTTGCTTTGATTCATGGACTTAACATTCCAGGCTCCTATGCAATATTGCTCTTTACAGCATTGGGCCTTGCTTCTATCACCAGTCACATCCACAACTGGGTGTTGTTTTTGCTTTGGCTCTATCCCTTCATTCCTTCTTCTTCTATTAGAACCTTGGTATATTTCTCCATCTATTAGTGTCCTATCAAAGAGGACACTAATAGATGGAGAAATATACCATGTTCATGGATTGGAAGAATCAATATAGTGAAAATGAGTATACTACCCAAAGCAAGTTATAGATTCAATGCAATCCCTATCAAGCTACCAACGATATTCTTCACAGAGCTAGAACAAATAATTTCACAATTTGTATGGAAATACAAAAAACCTCGAATAGCCAAAGCTATCTTGAGAAAGAAGAATGGAACTGGAGGAATCAACCTACCTGACTTCAGACTCTATTACAAAGCCACAGTTATCAAGACAGTATGGTACTGGCACAAAGACAGAAATATTGATCAATGGAACAAAATAGAAAGCCCAGAGATAAATCCACGCACATATGGACACCTTATCTTTGACAAAGGAGGCAAGAATATACAATGGATTAAAGACAATCTCTTTAACAAGTGGTGCTGGGAAAACTGGTCAACCACTTGTAAAAGAATGAAACTAGAACACTTTCTAACACCTTACACAAAAAAGAACTCAAAATGGATTAAAGATCTAAACGTAAGACCAGAAACTATAAAACTCCTAGAGGAGAACATAGGCAAAACACTCTCTGACATACATCACAGCAGGATCCTCTATGACCCACCTCCCAGAATATTGGAAATAAAAGCAAAAATAAACAAATGGGACCTAATTAAACTCAAAAGCTTCTGCACAACAAAGGAAACTATTAGCAAGGTGAAAAGGCAGCCTTCAGAATGGGAGAAAATAATAGCAAATGAAGCAACGGGCAAACAACTAATCTCAAAAATATACAAGCAACTCCTACAGCTCAACTCCGGAAAAATAAATGACCCAATCAAAAAATGGGCCAAAGAACTAAACAGACATTTCTCCAAAGAAGACATACAGATGGCTAACAAACACATGAAAAGATGCTCAACATCAGTCATTATCAGAGAAATGCAAATCAAAACCACAATGAGATACCATTTCACGCCAGTCAGAATGGCTGCGATCCAAAAGCCTATAAGCAATAAATGCTGGAGAGGGTGTGGAGAAAAGGGAACCCTCTTACACTGTTGGTGGGAATGCAAACTAGTACAGCCACTATGGAGAACAGTGTGGAGATTCCTTAAAAAACTGGAAATAGAACTGCCTTATGATCCAGCAATCCCACTGCTGGGCATACACACTGAGGAAACCAGAAGGGAAAGAGACACGTGTACCCCAATGTTCATCGCAGCACTGTTTATAATAGCCAGGACATGGAAGCAACCTAGATGCCCATCAGCAGATGAATGGATAAGAAAGCTATTGTACATATACACAATGGAGTATTACTCAGCCATTAAAAAGAATACATTTGAATCAGTTCTAATGAGATGGATAAAACTGGAACCTATTATACAGAGTGAAGTAAGCCAGAAAGAAAAACACCAATACAGTATACTAACACATATATATGGAATTTAGAAAGATGGTAACAATAACCCTGTGTACGAGACAGCAAAAGAGATACCGATGTATAGATCAGTCTTAAGGACTCTGTGGGAGAGGGAGAGGGTGGGGAGATTTGGGAGAATGGCATTGAAACATGTATAATATCATGTATGAAACGAGTCGCCAGTCCAGGTTTGATGCATGGTACTGGATGCTTGGGGCTGGTGCACTGGGACGACCCAGAGAGGGGAGGGGAGGGAGGAGGGAGGAGGGTTCAGGATGGGGAATGCGGGTATACCTGTGGTGGATTCATTTCGATATTTGGCAAAACTAATACAATATTGTAAAGTTTAAAAAAAAAAAAAAAAAGAACCTTGGAAAGTATCAACTGAAGCAAAAAACATACATATGTAAAATAAGAGCTCTACACATATTTTTGCTTCTACTTTAAAACTCTATATGGTTACAATAGATATTATTATATTTATCCCTTCTAGGACTATTTAATGCAATAGCTTGAGTTGGATAGGTCTGAAATTATAAAAGTTGCACATGCTATATATTACGTGCTAACACTATTTCAACAATCTCTAAATTTTAAAATTAAAGGGTGTGCTTTGAGAACTCAGTAGTCTTATTTCACAAAGCAAGCAAGCACTAGACTTAGGAACTCATCAACCTATCCAAAGAGAACCCACAGGATAAAAACACATATTTATTTTGAAATATTTAATAAATGTATAGAATTTAAAGACATAAGAACATCTTAAGGAAAACTAGAATGAGATCAGAACATATGCTTTTCTACAAATTGACTGGCTGGAGAATTTAGGTCAGGATCTTCATTAACAGTGGCAAAGATGCAGTATTTCCATAGTGAATATCATTGAAAAAATGTCTGGAAAAGAAGTTGGCAAATTTTCTGAATTTTCTAAGTTACTAGAATTCTTTTGGTAAAACAGCAAATAGTTCTTTTGCAAATAGATTATACATACACATACTACATATATGCATTTTTATATAATGTATATACACTGCCAAAGTATTCCACTTTCTTTCATAGATAGGATGATGCTGAACACTATCTGAAAAGATGTAGATCTTTAAAAAGTGTTCTCAAGATGTTGTTGTTGTTGTTCAGTAGTTAAGTTGTGTACAACTCTTTGTGACCCCATGGACTGTATCATGCCAGGCTTCCCTGTCTTTCACTGTCTCCCTGAGTTTGCTCAAACTCATGTCCACTGAGTCTGTGATGCCATCCAAACATCTCATCCTCTGTTACCCACTTCTCCTCCTGCCCTCAGTCTTTCCCAGTATCAGGGTCTTTTCCAATGAGTCGGCTCTTCATGTTAGGTGGTCAGAGTACTAAAGCTTCAGCTTCAGCATCATTTCCTCCAGTGAATATTCAGGGTTGATTTTCTTTAGGAGTGGTTTGATTTCCTTGCATTCCAGGAGACTCTCAAGAGTCTTCTCCAGCACCACAATTCGAAAGCATCAATTCTTCAGCACTCAGCCTTCTTTATGGTCCACCTCTCACATCTGTACATAACTACTGGAAAAACCATAGCTCTAACAATACGGACCTTTTGCAGCAAAGTGACATCTCTGCTTTTTAATACACTATCTATATTTGTCATAGCTTTACTTCCAAGGAGCAAGCATCTTTTCATTTCATGGATACTGTCATGTCCTCAGTGATTTTGGAGCCCAAGAAAATAAAGTCTGTTACTGTTTCTACTTTTTCCTCCTCTATTTGCCATGAAGTGATGGGACTGGATGCCATGATCTTAGTTTTTTGAATGTTGAGTTTTAAGCCAGCTTTTTCACTCTCCTCCTTTGACCCTCATTAAGAGGGTATTTAGTTCCCTTCACTTTCTGCCATTAGGGTGGTGTAATCTACATATCTGAAGTTGTTGATATTTCTCCCAGCAATCTTGATTCCAGCTTGTGATTCTTCCTGCCTGGCATTTTGCATGATGTACTCTGCATATAAGTTAAATAAGCAGAGTTACAGTATACAGCCTTGATATGCTCCTTTCCCAATTTTGAACCAGTCTGGTGTTCCACGTCTGGTTCTGTTGCTTCTTGACCTGCATACAGGTTTTCTCAGGAGACAGGTTAGATGGTCTGGTATTCTTATCTCTTTAAGAATTTCCCCCAGCTTTAGTGTAGTCAATGAAGCAGAAGTAGATTTTTTTTCTGGAATTCCCTTGCTTTCTCTATGATCCAACAAATGTTGGAAATTTGATCTCTGGTTATTCTGCCTTTTCTAAATCCAGCTTGTACATCTGGAAGTTGTCAGTTCATGTATTGCTGAAGCCAAGCTAGACAATGGAAATGTTAGCCAAACACAGTTCACTTTTAAATGATGAGACTCTTTTTAATTGAGAATTTCAAAGAATCCTTCTTAATACATCAGAGGCATTTGATGCAAAATTTCCAATATTTTCTCCTTTAAATAAAAGTAATATTTTTCCATGTTATTTTTAAAACCAATTGAATTGCTTTAAAGTATCATATAATTATCACAAATAGTTGTTGCTGATACAGATTGTTTCTCGTTTTATTGTGATAAATAATGTTTCTGTTAATATATTTGTTTAAGATTGTTTTCTACATTTTGGATCAGTTTTCTTAAGATAGATTTCCAGGAGCAGTATTACTGGCTAAAAGGATATATGTTTTGAATTCCTGAAAGTTTATACTGCACAAGCAGTCATTATTCTTTGTATACTCTCACTACAAACAAAACTGAATTTCAGTGTGTTTAGATCTCAAAAGATGTAGCAGATTTAAGTGAATGTCTGCTCACTGCATACTGATATTTGTGGACTTTCAGAAGAGCAGCAGCATAGAAGTTTCAGATCTCTAAAGGCAAATAAAAAAGTCACCTAACACCATCCAGAATTTCTTTATATCTCTCAATGAAACCCCGAAGAGTTGAATACAATTGAGCAGTACCTTCAAAATTCTAAATTATAGTGAATTCAAACCTAGAATTCTATACTTGACAAACAAAAATTAAAGGTAATTGTAGAATGAAGGCATTTTCATAAATACATATTCAGAAGATAGTAAGATGTGTGCTCCAAAAGGAGGGAGTTAAGAAAGATAAATGGACTTAAAGAAAACTGCAGTTGTTACACAAAAGAGTAAAAAGATTCTTCAAGATGATACTGGAGGGAGATGCTAGAATGGCACTCATCAGGCCTAGAAGGCAATCTAACTAGACTGGAGCAAGTGGCTCAAGAGACAGACTTATGGAATGTGTTCATTGTCTTGTGTTTTCCCATTATATAGCTGGTTTATGGTTTTTTATATATTTAAATTATTTTTCGTCAACTTGTGAATTTTTAAAAACATGTAGAATAATTAAAAATAAATGCCACTTTCACTTGATGGAATTAATAAAGGTTGTACTGCACACAGACATGCACACATGAGAGTTTTGGAGAAATAGAAAGATATGATACCCAGAAATGAGGAAATACAACAAAAGAGAAAGGCAGAAGTAAGTCTCAGAATGACAGTTGTTTTGCAAACTTAGAAAACAATAAGTCTGGAGAGAAGTGTAGATTTTCAGGAGAGATAAGTACAAGAATAAAAATATAAAAATGATAAAATAACTGAATGGTAATAAAACCTGTGGAAATTATATTGAAAGTTCATGAGAAGGAACAGAAGAATTAGCAATAAAAAGAAAGCCAAGCAAATTAAAAGCAAAAATGTAATAACTAAGCTTCAGGAACAAAAGCAGGAAAGAACCAGAGGAAGCTGCCATGTATTATCTTCCATAAAAGGAAGTTAATAGATAATAACAAAGGACTAAGAGCTTGACTATTTTTTCATAAAAGACATGCCACTTCATGCCTGTCAGGATGGCTATTATCAAAAATCCAAAAGACACATATTGATGAGGATGTGGATAATTGGAACTCTTGCACAATGTGGGTAGAAATGAAAAATGGAATCAGGGAGCCTGCTTCTTCCAGCTCTGTTTTCCTTTTTCGACTTTGCTTTGGCAATTCGGGGTCTTTTGTATTTGTATATGAATTTTACAAATTTTTGTACTAGTTTTGTGAAAAATGCCATTGGTAGTTTGACAGGGGTTGCACTGAATATGTATATTTCCTTGAATAGTGTAGTCATTTTAACAGTATTGATTCTTCCAGTCCAGGAACATGGTATATATTTTCCTCTGTTTGTGTCATCCTTGATTTCTTTCATCAGTGTCTTACAGTTTTCCCAGTGCAGGTCTTTTGCCTCCTTAGGTAGGTTTATTCCTAGGTGTTTTTATTTTTTTTTTCTTTTTAATGTGATGTAATTGAGATTGTTTCCTTAATTTCTCTTTCTGATCTTCCATTGTTAGTGTATAGGAATGAAAGAAATTTCTGTGTATTAATTTTGTGTCCTGTAACTTTACCTAAATTCACTGATGAGCTCTAGTGGTTTTCTAGTGGCATCTTTAGGATTTTCTATGTATAGTATCAAGTTATTTGCCAACAGTGACAGTTTTACTTCTTTGTTTCCAATTTGGAGTTCTTTTATTTCTTTTTGTTTTGGAGAACAGTATGGAGGTTCCTTACAAACTAAAAATAGAACTACCACAAGATTTAGCAATCCCACTCCTAAGCATGCATCCAGAGAAAACCGTAATTCAAAAAGATAGATGAGTCCCACTGTTCACTTCAGTGCTGTTTACAATACCCAAGATATGGAAGCAACATACAGTTCTATCAACAGATGAATAGATAAAGAAGATGTGGTACATATATACAATGGACTATTACTCACCCATAAATAAGAATGTAATAATGCCATTTGTAGCAACATGGGTGGATTTAGAGATTACTATACTAGGTGAAGTAAGTTAGACAAAGACAAATATCATATGATATCACTTAAATGTGGAATCTAAAAGATACAAATGAAGCTATTTAAAAAACAGAAATAGACTCACAGACTTTGAAAGTGAACTTATTGTTACCAAAGGGGAAAAGTAGGAGGAAGGGATAAATTAGGAGTTTGAGATTAACACATACAGGTTGCTGCTGCTGCTGCTACCTCGCTTCAGTCGTGTCCGACTCTGTGCGACCCCATAGACAGAAGCCCACCAGGCTCCCCCATCCCTGGGATTCTCCAGGCAAGAACACTGGAGTGTTGCCATTTCCTTCTCCAATGCATGAAAGTGAAAAGCGAAAGGGAAGTTGCTCAGTCGTGTCCGACTCTTAGCAACCCCATGGACTGCAGCATACCAGGCTCCTCCATCCATGGGATTTTCCAGGCAAGAGTACTGGAGTGGGGTGCCATTGCCTTCTCCGCACATACACATTACTACATATAAAATAGATAGTCAACAAGGACCTGCTATATAGTACAGGGAACTCAATTTTCTATAATAACCTATATGGGGGAAAAATCTGAAAAAGAATGGATATAGGTATATTTATAACTGAATCTCTTTGCTGTACAGCAGACACTAACACAACATTATAAATCAAATATATTCCAATATAAAATGAAAATTAAATTTAAAAAAAGGAGCAGCTACTATGGAAAGCAGTAAGGAGGGTCCTCAGAAAGTTAAAAATTGAACTAACTACCATATGATCTGGTAATCCTACAGATTTTTTTAGTGTTTGAGTGTTTATACAAAATAATTGAAATCACAATTTCAAAGAGATGTCAGTAAGCCTGTGTTCCTTGCAGCATGTTCACAATAGCCAATGTGCAGAAGGGCTTCCCTGGTGACTTAGTGATAAAGAATCCTCCTGCAATACAGGAACCTTAGGAGACGTGGGTTTGATCACTGCAGAAGGAAGTGAAAGCCCATTCCAGTATTCTTGCCTGGAGAATCCCATGGACAGAGGAGCCTGGCTGGCTATGGTATATGGGGTCACAAAGAGTCGGACACAACTGAAGCACCTTAGCAACACACAATATGTGGAAACAACCTAAACGCTTATTGAAAGGTGAATGGGTAAAGAAAACAGGATGTATACATACAATATGATAGTATTCACTCTTAAAAAGGGGGAAATTCTGCAATATGTTAAAATACAGATGAACCTTGAAGATATTATGATAAATGAAATAAGAGCAAAATATTTGAGAGAATGAAAAATACTGCATCACAGAAATAAGCAGAAGGAAAACTACTGCATCATTTTACTTATATGAGGTGTCTAAAATAATTAAATTCATAAAATCAAAAAGTAGAATGATGGTTCCAGGTCAGGTAAAATAAAAGAGTTACTAATAGGGCATAAAGTTTCAGTCAAGCAAGATGAATTAGCTCTAGAAATCTCCTGTATAACGTCACCCCTATAATCAGCAATAATGTGTTAGTACATGTAAAAATTTAAGAAAGTAGATCTCATGTCAGTTGTTCTTACCACAATCAAATAAAATGCAAGTGTGCTTATTGCTTTACTTGGAAGGTGAATCAAGTATTCTTTAAATGCAAAACTAAATTTTTAAGTAAAATTCATCTTTCTATAAAACAAATTTCATTTCCTAAAACATCTGTTAAGTAAATCAATATTTTCTTATATTGTTTTGCATAGAGAAATGTTCACCTGTATTAATAGATAATTTTTTTTTGCCTCCTTCCATACCTAGAACTCAACAAATATTGGAAGGTAGGGTCTGTAATGGGAATACTTAGAGATTATCTATGGAGAAGGCAATGGCACCCCACTCCAGTACTCTTGCTTGGAAAATTCCATGGACGGAGGAGCCTGTTAGGCTGCAATCCATGGGGTCGCTAAGAGTCGGACACGACTGAGCGACTTTACTTTCACTTTTCACTTTCATGCATTGGAGAAGGAAATGGCAACCCACTCCAGTGTTCTTGCCTGGAGAATCCCAGGGATGGCGGTGCCTGGTGGGCTGCCGTCTATGGGGTTGCACAGAGTCGGACATGACTGAAGTGACTTAGCATAGCATAGAGATTATCTAAGACTAGCTTATAAAGTAATAATGTTGTTATTATATTATTGCAGTAGGTATATTAATAGACTTTAACTATAAAATTAATCATACAAAGCTTTCATATTGGATTAATAAGTCAAGTTGGCAAAAGCAGGATCATAAGTAACTTCTGGAAAACCCATTCCCATATCTTAAAATATTAATAACATTCCAGTCTAATTTTAAATATTTGCATCTGTTGTATCTATAGATGAAGTCATAAGAAAAGGAATATGAAAATAAGGAAACAGCTACAATCTTTCAATATGACACATTTTGAACATAGGAAGATGAAAATGACATTCTTGACCTTAAAATACAACAGCTCTTTTTATAGATTATTCTGTTTGTGTCAGGAATGTCAATCAAGTACCTCATGAATATATTTCAGCAGCTGTGAAATTTGATTAAAATTTAATGTAGCCTTACTTCTTCCCTAAGTCTGAATGACTTTAGATGGGCAACTATCTGTGAAATTATGATTTTGCTTATTAATTGTTCATGATCTTTATATGAAGTTACTTTTAATTTGTTCTAAAAACTGATGGGGGTTATATTAACTTCATGACAATATTATCACTTGAATATTCCCAGCACAGTGTCAAATAAGAGAGTTATTAATGATAAGTACATTTTCTTCAGGAAAGGATGTGTGTTTACACACACACTTCTGAAAATTCACACACACACACTTCTGAAAATTATTCGAGAGTACTCTTTAAGTAAATTGGGACTAAACATACTAGCTTAATGAATAAGGATACTTTAGAAATTATGAACATTTATAACTTATATTGAGATCTGAAAAAACATAGTGTTTATCTTATTTACTGTTGGAATGTGTCTAAGGATAGTAAGTTGTAAAACAGTAATAATGGATACAAAATAGTTGTCTTCCCTCATAGTGTTGTAAGCTATGTAATTATTCAGAAAAAGAGATGAAATATATTCTGCATCCTAAGTGGAATCTTGAAATGGTTGGGGCCTCTCTTATCTATGATTTTTTTTTTACCCCAGGTATATAATTTTAAACCCATTATATTATCATTAAAGGATATTGAACATTATTGCAGTAAAGGAAGTAAGAGATATCATGTGAATGAAGTCACAAATATAATTGGATCTCAGTATTTTATTCAGTTAATTCTTTCTGATCTTTATCAGCTATCCACTGTGTGCTGTGTATAAGACTTAATTCTATTGTTCAAGCTGCTTGGAATCTCCTAAGGATGATAACACATATGTAGCAGTTAGAAAAAAAGGAATGTATTAATTTTCTATTGCTGTATGAAAACTGTCACACATTTAGGGGCTTAAAACAACACATATTTATTAGCTCATAGTTCTATGGGTTGATCTTTGGTTCCTCGATAGTAACCAGAGATCAAATTGCCAACATCCGTTGGATCATGGAAAAAGCAAGAGAGTACCAGATATCTACTTCTGCTTTGTTGACTATGCCAAAGCCTTTGATTTTGTGGATCACAATAAACTCTGGAAAATTCTTAAAGAGAGGGGAATACCAGACCACCTGACCTGCCTCTTGAGAAATCTGTATGCAGGTGAGGAAGGAACAGTTAGAACTGGACATGGAATAACAGACTGGTTCCAAATCGGGAAAGGAGTATGTCAAGGCTGTATATTGTCACCCTGCTTATTTAACTTATATGCAAAGTACATCATGAGAAATGCTGGGCTGGATGAAGCACAAGCTGGAATCAAGACTGCTGGGAGAAATACCAATAACCTCAGATATGCAGATGACACCACCCTTATGGCAGAAAGCGAGGAGGAACTGAAGAGCCTTTTGATGAAAGTGAAAGAGGAATGTGAAAAAGTTGGCTTAAAGCTCAACATTCAGAAAACGAAGATCATGGCATCTGGTCCCATCACTTCATGGCAAATACATGGGGAAACAGTGACAGACTTTATTTTCTTGGGCTCCAAAATCACTGCAGATGGTGACCATAGCCATGAAATTAAAAGACACTTGCTCCTTGAAAGAAAAGTTATGATCAACCTAGAGAGTATATTAAAAAGCAGAGACATTACTTTGCCAACAAAGGTCCGTCTAGTCAAGGCTACAGTTTTTCCAGTGGTCAGGTATGGATGTGAGAATTGGACTACAAAGAAAGCTGGGCACTCAAGAATTGATGCTTTTGAACTGTGGTGTTGGACAAGACTCTTTAGAGTCCCTTGGACTGCAAGGAGATCCAACCAGTCCATCCTAAAGGAAATCAGTCCTGAATATTCATTGGAAGGACTGATGCTGAAGCTGAAACTCCAGTACTTTGGCCATCTGATGTGAAGAGCTGACTCACTGGAAAAGACCCTGATGCTGGGAAAGATTGAGGGCAGCAGGAGAAGGCAACAACAGTGGATGAGATGGTTGGATGGCATCACTGACTCAATGGACGTGAGTTTGGGTAAACTCTGGGAGTTGGTGATGGACAGGGAGGCCTGGTGCACTGCAGTACATGAGGTCACAAAGAGTCGGACACAACTGAGCAACCGAACTGAACTGACTGAGTTCTTATGGGTTAGAATTCCAGGCAGGCTCAGCTGGCTTCTCTGCTTACAGTGTCAAAACACCAAAATCAAGGTATATGGAAGCTTTGAGGATAATCTACTTCAAAATTCATTTATGTTGTTTAAGATTTCATGTCTTTGCAGTTTTAATTCTGAGGTCTCAACTTCTTTCCTGTTTTCAGTGGGGGCCCACTTTCAACTTCTAGAGATGATCTATATTCCTTGGCACAGGAATCCTTCCATCTCAAAACAGCAATGGTGCATTAAATCTATTATTTCACACTTGTATTTGCTCTGGCTTCTACCACTAGTTAGAGCAAACTGCCCATGTGGTATATTATTTCTCCCTCATTTTGCTTTCAGCCTATGTTTTGCTTTGGAACTAAAGTGCCTCTCTTGTAGATAACATGTATTTGCATCATGTATTTTTTTTTAATCTCTTCTGCTGATTAGTGTATTTTAACTGGAATGTTTTATTTATTTATAATTAATGTAACCACTGATAGAAAGGATCAATATCTGGCATTTAGCTATTATTTTCCTTCTCTATATACTTTTGTATTTTCTGTTGCTGTGTTCTAGCATTATTGGTTTCTTTTAAAATTTTTATAGTGTACTGTTATTATTCCCTTTTCATTTCTTTTATTAGATTGGTGTAAATGTAATTGTGGTTTCAGACTGTGTTTATTTAAATCATTATAACTAGGCTCAAATGCATCTTTATCAATCAAAATAGGAACCATTACAATCAACACACTTTTGACAGTGAGAAATATGTTTAAGTTTGTTTATTCCTGTAGTATTAAAATCTATGCTTCTGAATTTGATGATGTGAGCTGGAATCAAGATTGCTGGGAGAAATATCAATAACCTCAGATATGCAGATGACACCACCCTTATGGCAGAAAGGGAAGAAAAACTAAAGAGCCTCTTGATGAAAGTGAAAGAGGAGAGTGAAAAAGTTGGCTTAAAGCTCAACATTCAGAAAACTAAGATCATGACATCTAGTCCCATCACTTCATGGCAAATAGATATGGAAACAATGGAAGCAGTGAGAGACTTTGTTTTTTGGGCTCCAAAATCACTGCAGATGGTGACTGCAGCCATGAAATTAAAAGATGATTACTCCCTGAAATAAAAGTTATGACTAACCTAGATAGCATATTAAAAAGCAGAGACATTACTTTGTCAACAAAAGTCCATCTAGTCAAAACTATGGTTTTTCCAGTAGTCATGTATGGATATGAGAGTTGTACCATAAAGAAAGCTGAGTGCTGAAGAATTGATGCTTTTGAACTGTGATGTTGGACAAGACTCTTGAGAGTCCCTTGAACTGCAAGGAGATCAAACCAGTCCATCCTAAAGGAAATCAGTCCTGAATATTCATTGGAAGGACTGATGCTGAAGCTGAAACTCCAACACTTTGGCCACCTGATGTGAAGAACTGACTCATTTGAAAAGACCCTGATGCTGGGAAAGATTGAAGGGGGGAGGAGAAGGGGACAACAGAGGATGAGATGGTTGGATGGCATCACTGACATGATGGACATGAGTTTGAACAAACTTTGGGCATTGGTGATGGACAGAGAACCCTGGCGTGTTGCAGTCCATGGGTTCAGAAAAAGTCAGACATGCCTGAGTGACTGAACTGAATTGGAAAGCATTTTCTGTGTCCTGCTGGTTGTGGAAGCATCTTCTCTGAAAAAAGTTGTCGAAATACCTAAAGAAGTGTAGTCATTTGGCAAGAGGTCAGGTGAATATGGCAGATGATGCAAAACATTGTAGCCCAATTCATTCCTCTTTTGAAGTGTTGGTTGTGTGCTGTGGGGTTGGGTGTTGTCAAGGAGAAGAGTTGGGCCCTTATTGTTGACCAATGCTGGATGCAGGCATTGCAATTTTCAGTGCATCCCATTGCTTTGCTGAGCATACTTCTCAGATATAATGGTTTTGCTGGGATTTGGAAAGCTGTTTTGGATCAGATGGTCAGCAGACCACCAAAGAGTGACCATGACCTTTTTGGTAGAAGTTTGGCTTTGGGAAGGGCTTTGTAGCTTCTTCTTAGTCTAAGCACTGAGCTGGTCATTGCTGGCTGTTGTATAAAATCTACTTTTCATCTCATGTCACAATCCAATCAAGAAATGGTTCATTTTTGTTGCATAAAATAAGAGAAGATGACTCTTCAAAATGCTAAGTTTTAAAAAATTTTGGTCAGCTCATGGGGCACCCACTTATTGAGCTTTTCCACCTTCCCAATTTGCTTCAAATGCCAAACTACTGTACAGTGATCAATGTTGAGTTCTTTGGCAATCTCAGTGTAGTTCTAAGAGGATCAGCTCTGATGATGGCTCTCAACTGTCAGACAACTTCCAATGGCTGGCCATTGTGTTCCTCATCTTCAAGGCTCTTGTCGCCTTTGTAAAATTTCTGGAACCATCACTGCACTGTATGTTTGTTACCAGTTCCTGGGCCAAATGTGTTGTTGATGTTGGCAGTTGTCTCCACTGCTTTATGACCCATTTTGAACTCAAATAATAAAATCACTCGAATTTGCTTTTTGTCTAACATCATGTCCATAGTCTAAAACAAATATAAAATAAACAGCAAGTAACAAGTCATTATAAAAGAATAAAGTGAGAAATGTGCATAAGATGTATAACATTGTCACATTCATTTAACATGTATCCCAATATCAAAGGCAAATTTCACCAATGCAAAAACCACAATTACTTTTGCACCATCCTAATACTGTACTTTAAGTTATTTTAGTAGTTGCTCTGGAATTTGCAACTAACATTAAAATAATCTAGCTTCATTTATTACCAGATTAATTTAAATTTTTTTGTATTTTATACAAATTCACATACTTGTGTATAATACTTGTCTATAATTTATACAAATTATGTACATTCTCAGTCAATTTAGAACAAGTTTGAAATTATTGTATTATGCATTTGTCTTCTAAAACAGAGGGACCATAGGAGATAGGAACAATAAATAAATTAATACTATTTCATAATATTTACCTATGTTTTTACCTTTACTGCTGTTCTTTCATTTTTATTTTTGGTGAGAATTCAGCTTACTCTCTGGAGTCATCTCAACCTGAAGAACTTTCTTTGGTTTTCTTGTGGGGCAGATGTGCTAGTGATATGTTCTGTAAGTTTTTTCTTATCTGGGAATTATTTAACTTTTCTTTACTTTATGGATATTCTTAAGTTCAGTTGCTCAGTCGTGTCCCACTCTTTGTGACCCCATGAAGCGCAGCACACCAGGTCTCCCTGTCCATCACCAACTCCCAGAGTTCACTCAGACTCATGTCCATCGAGTCCGTGATACCATCCAGCCATCTCATCCTCTGCCATCCCCTTCTCCTCCTGCACCAATCCCTCCCAGCATCAGACTTTTCCAATGAGTCAACACTTCGCATGAGGTGGCCAAAGTACTGGAGTTTCAACTTTGGCATCATTCCTTCCAAAGAAATCCCAGAGCTGATCTCCTTCAGAATGGACTGGTTGGATCTCCTTGCAGTCCAAGGGACTCTCAAGAGTCTTCTCCAACACCACAGTTCAAAAGGAACAATTCTTCGGCGCTCAGCTTTCTTCACAATCCAACTCTCACATCCTAACATGACCACAGGAAAAACCATAGCCTTGACTAGATGGACCTTTGTTGGCAAAGTAATGTCTCTGCTTTTCAATATGCTGTCTAGGTTGGCCAAAACTTTTCTTCCAAGGAGTAAGCATCTTTTAATTTTATGGCTGCAATCACCATCTGCAATGATTTTGGAGCCCAGAAAAATAAAGTCTGACACTGTTTCCACTGTTTCCCCATCTATTTGCCATGAAGTGATGGGACCAGATGCCATGATCTTCGTTTTCTGAATGTTGAGCTTTAAGCCAACTTTTTCACTCCTCTTTCACTTTCATCAAGAGGCTTTTGAGTTCCTCTTCACTTTCTGCCATAAGAGTGGTGTCATCTGTGTATCTGAGGTTATTGATATTTCTCCCAGCAATCTTGATTCCAGCTTGTGCTTCTTCCAGCCCAGCGTTTCTCATGATGTACTCTGCATATAAGTTAAATAAACAGGGTGACAATATACAGCCTTGACGTACTCCTTTTCCTATTTGGAACCAGTCTGTTGTTCCATGTCCAGTTCTAACTGTTGCTTCCTGACCTGCATACAAATTTCTCAAGAGGCAGATCAAGTGGTCTGGTATTCCCATCTCTTTCAGAATTTTCCACAGTTTATTGTGATCCACACAGTCAAAGGTTTTGGCATAGTCAATAAAGCAGAAATAGATATTCTTCTGGAACTCTTTTGCTTTTTTGATGATCCAGCGGATGTTGGCAATTTGATCTCTGGTTCCTCTGCCTTTTCTAAAACCAGCTTGAACATCTGAAAGTTCATGGTTCACATATTGCTGAAGACTGGCTTGGAGAATTTTGAGCATTACTTTACTAGCATGTGAGGTGAGTGCAATTGTGAGGTAGTTTGAGCATTCTTTGGCATTGCCTTTCTTTGGGATTGGAATGAAAACTGACCTTTTCCAGTCCTGTGGTCACTGCTGAGTTTTCCAAATTTGCTGGCATATTGAGTGCAGCACTTTCACAGCATCATCTTTCAGGATTTGAAATAGCTCAGTTGGAATTACTGGTTATATAATTATTTTTAAAATTGTGGCCATCATACTTAACCTGAGGTCTAACCTTTAGCAGTTGTTTAAGTGTAAAACAAAATATTGTTACCTATAGGCACACTGTTGCACATCATATATCTAGAACTTAGTCATCTTGCATAGCTGAAACTGTATACAAGTTGAATAACAATTCTGCATTTCTCCCTTCCCTCGGCCCCTTGCAACCACCATTCTACATTCTGCTTCTATGAGTTTGAATATTTTAGGAACTGTAGGATCCTTTCTATTGAAGGTCTTTATCTTTCTGTGACTGCATGATTTCACTTAGCATGATGTCCTTGATTCTTATACATGTTGTTCTATATCAAATAATTTTCTTCTTTTTTAAACATGCATAATAGTCTACCATACATCTACCTCCTTGCTGAACTCATTTTGATAATGCCTTATTTTCCTGATGTGCTGAGTATTCTTCTGATGGTTATTTTGAATTATCTTGTAATTCCTATATCTGTTTCATTAGGGTCAGCTTTATCTTATTCCTTTGTTTGGATCATGTTTCCCTATGTCTTAATTTCCTTACGTCTCTATGTTGATGTTGATATTTACACAGTAGATGAAAACACCACCTCTCCCAGTCCTCATGGATTGGTCTCATACAGGAGAAGAACTTCCTCAATCCACCTGGACAGAGATTTCATAGGCCTTTCAAACCCTTGTACTATCAAACTGCAGATTTTATTCTTAGCAGCTTCCTGGGCTTCTCAGGTGGCTTATTGGTAAAGAATCCACCTGTCAGTGCAGAAGACTGGTAAAGCTGTATAACTGTTAAAACTGTCAAACTGATAAAGCTATAATTTTCTGTTCACCATGGCTGTGTGGTTTGAGGAACTCCCTCAGAAAAGTACAAACTTTTTCCTTTCTTGTCTCTTGCACGTACAGTTTTTTAAGAAGCTGCACTGACTTTGCCTTGATGTTGGATTCTTTCCAGCAATTTAAAAATAGTTTCCTTTTATATTGGGTGTTAGTCAGTCAGTCGTGTCCGACTCTCTGTGACCCCATGGACTGTAACCCACCAGGCTTTCTCCAGGCAACAACACTGGAATGATTTGCCATTTCCTTCTTCAGCCTTTATTAGTCCAGGTTTTATAAGTGTTATCTGCACACAACCACTTTATTCTTCTTCTATCATGGAAACTCTCTCCAAGAATTACGTGTCAGAGAAAAGGAGTTTGTGTATAAACAATTTCACTCTAACATTATATATCAGTGAAATTTGAATAGTAAAGAAACATATGAAAATTCATATCAATGCATTATTATGCAGTTAATCAGATGATTATGAAGACTGTGCAAAACAGAAAATGTATGCTATATAATATTAGTTGATTAGAAAAAATATAGAATTATATCTTCAAGATAGCATGTTAACAGTACATACCTGAGCATGTGGAAAATGGAATAATTTATTTTGAATGTAGGATTATAAGAAGCTTTTTATTCATTAATTCAACAAATATGGTGACTACTACTAATTACCTCTGTACATAAATAGTTGAAACAAAAATATTACCATGCTCATGGAACTTAGAATCTTATAGAAATGCATATGCGGACAAAAATTTTTATAATGGACAAAATTTGCCAGTGTATAAACTGTGCATTATGTTTGGGAATAGAAAGAAACAGATCTTGAGTATTTAACTCATTTTTTATGCTTTATTGACTATGCCAAAGCCTTTGACTGTGTGGATCACAATAAACTGTGGAAAATTCTGAAAGAGATGGGAATACCAGACCACTTGATCTGCCTCTTGAGAAATTTGTATGCAGGTCAGGAAGCAACAGTTAGAACTGGACATGGAGCAACAGATTGGTTCCAAATAGGAAAAGGAGTACATCAAGGCTGTATATTGTCACCCTGTTTATTTAACTTATATGCAGAGTACATCATGAGAAATGCTGGACTGGAAGAAACACAAGCTGGAATCAAGATTGCCAGGAGAAATATAAATAACCTCAGATACATAGATGACACCACCCTTATGGCAGAAAGTGAAGAGGAACTAAAAAGCTTCTTGATGAAAGTGAAAGAGGAGAGTGAAAAAGTTGGCTTAAAGCTCAACATTCAGAAAACGAAGATCATGGCATCTGGTCCCATCACTTCATGGCAAATAGATGGGGAAACGGTGGAAACAGTGTCAGACTTTATTTTTCTGGGCTCCAAAATCACTGCAGATGGTGACTGCAGCCATGAAATTAAAAGGCTCCTTGGAAGGAAAGTTATGAGCAACCTAGATAGCATATTCAAAAGCAGAGACATTACTTTGCCAACAAAGGTTCGTTAGTCAAGGCTATGGTTTTTCCTGTGGTCATGTATGGATGTGAGAGTTGGACTGTGAAGAAGGCTGAGCACTGAAGAATTGTTGCTTTTGAACTGTGGTGTTGGAGAAGACTCTTGAGAGTCCCTTGGACTGCAAGGAGATTCAACCAGTCCATTCTGAAGGAGATCAGCCCTGGGTGTTCTTTGGAAGGAATGATGCTAAAGCTGAAACTCCAGTACTTAGGCCACCTTATGCAAAGAGTTGACTCATTGGAAAAGACTCTGATGCTGGGAGGGATTGGGGGCAGGAGGTGAAGGGGACGACAGAGGATGAGATGGCTGGATGGCATCACTGACTCGATGGATGTAAGTCTGAGTGGACTCCGGGAGATGGTGATGGACAGGGAGGCCTGGCGTGCTGCACTTCATGGGGTCGCAAAGAGTCGGAGATGACTGAGCGACTGATCTGATCTGATCTGATTATATTTCTTATTCAAATAATAGTTTACACACATTTTAGAAAAGAAAAACTATCTGCAAAGTATATTTAACTTTAGCTGACTTTTCAGGGAAGGTTAAACTTCATAAAGTTGGCTCTGAGTTAGAAAACAGAAACCATTTGGGGTCCTTATATATGTATTTTATTAAATATTTATAGCAGAACCAAAAAAGTTAAGCATTTGCATTATAATACGCAGTTTTATACATTAGAATCCTGACATATTATATTCATGGATTCTGCCTTCTAGATTTCTGACTTAAGTGAAAGTGATATGAGGCATAGGTTACAGAAAGTATAGTATTTGACAATCAAAACAGATTTATATACATATATAGTCTGCTAAATATTTCCTTTGATTAAACCTAAGCCTTAATCGATAACTTCAGAAGGAAGATATCTCTAAGAATAAGTTGATTCTGAAAATATTAACTTAGAAGCAAAGCAGAATTTTACTGCTTGTATTATAGTTGTTCATATACTTTTCTATCATTCTACCCTCCCCCCCCCCCGTTTTTATTTTCATGTTAAGCTCACTGAGGGAAAGGGCCATATTGGAGTCATGTTTTTATTCTCTACACAGTTTTTGCATGATGCCTTACACATATGTACATTCAATAAATATTTTATAATTGCTTTTATAAAAATTATATTTATCTACAGGAATATGGAGCAGAAAGGACCTTTTTTATTCTCTTGAAAACATAACCAAATATATTTAAAACCATTTTAAAATCTCTCAGTATTTCACTTGTTTTCTTCTCCTTTATTCCCCTCTGTCCCTACTTTAAACTACAGTCAAATGTCTTATCTTGCAAACTGTGCATATGCAGTGATAATAAGAAGATATTAGTATGGCTGACACTGAAAGAAGCAATTAGAGGGCATATGTGAAATAAATCCAAAGTTAATAGATTCTTAAACCAATTCAATGCATCTTTCAAGGCTGCTTAAAAGGAAAATCCATCTGTAGCTGTTTATTCATTTGTACAGTAACAATTACTTTGATAGAGGAAAGACTTCTAAAAATTATTCTAGACTAACAATAGAGGCCAGAACAATTGACTTTAAGACTAAAGAATAAAGCCTAGACTTTCATTTTTTATTTATTTATTTGTTTAGCAAGCAATGTTTATTTACTGTATTTTTTTCCAATTCTATTATTTATTTATTTATTTTTATCTCTATTGTCTTTTTTTTTTTTTACTTTACAATATTGTATTGGTTTTGCCATACATCAACAAGAATCCACCACAGGTGTACACATGGTCCACGTCCTGAACCCCCCTCCCACCTCCTTCCCCATATCATCCCTCTGGGTCATCCCAGTGCACAAGCCCCAAGCATCCTGTATCCTGCATCAAACCTGGACTGGTGATTTATTTCTTATATGATATTATACATGCTTCAATGCCATTCTCCCAAATCATCACACCCTCTCCCTCTCCCACAGAGTCCAAAAGACTGTTCTATACATCTGTGTCTCTTTTGCTGTCTCTCATACAGGGTTGTCGTTACCATCTTTCTAAATTCCATATATATGCATTAGTATACTGTATTGGTGTTTTTCTTTCTGGCTTACTTCACTCTGTATAATAGGCTCCAGTTTCATCCACCTCATTAGAACTGATTCAAATGTATTCTTTTTAATGGCTGAGTAATACTCCATTGTGTATATGTACCACATTTTCTTATCCATTCATCTGCTGATGGACATCTAGGTTGCTTCCATGGCCCAACTATTATAAACAGCGCTGCAATGAACATTGGTGTCTCTTTCAATTGTGGTTTCCTCGGTGTGTATGCCCAGCAGTGGGCTTGCTTGGTCATAAGGCAGTTCTATTTCCAGTTTTTTAAGGAATCTCCCCACTGTTCTCCATAGTGGCTGTACTAGTTTGCATTCCCACCAACAGTGTAAGAGGGTTCCCTTTTCTCCACACCCTCCAGCATTTATTGCTTGTAGACTTTTGGATCACAGCCATTTTGACTGGCATGAAATGGTACCTCATAGTGGTTTTGATTTGCATTTCTCTGATAATGAGTGATGTTGAGCATCTTTTCATGTGTTTGTTAGCCATCTGTATGTCTTCTTTGGAGAAATGTCTGTTTAGTTCTTTGGCCCATTTTTTGATTGGGTCATTTATTTTTCTGGAATTGAGCTGTAGGAGTTGCTTGTATATTTTGGAGATTAGTTCTTTGTCAGTTGCTTCATTTGTTATTACTTTCTCCCATTCTGAAGGCTGTCTTTTCACCTTGCTTAGAGTTTCCTTTGTTGTGCAGAAGCTTTTCATTTTAATTAGGTCCCATTTGTTTATTTTTGCTTTTATTTCCAATATTCTGGGAGGTGGCTCATAGAGGATCCTGCTGTGATTTATGTCGGAGAGTGTTTTGCCTATGTTCTCCTCTAGGAGTTGTATAGTTTCTAGTCTTACCTTTAGATCTTTAATCCATTTTGAGTTTATTTTTGTGTATGGTGTTAGAAAGTGTCCTAGTTTCATTCTTTTACAAGTGGTTGACCAGTTTTCCCAGCACTACTTGTTAAAGAGATTGTCTTTTCTCCATTGTATATTCTTGCCTCCTTTGTCAAAGATAAGGTGTCCATAGGTGTGTGGATTTATCTCTGGGTTTTCTATTTTGTTTCAGTGATCTATATTTCTGTCTTTGTGCCAGTACCATACTGTCTTGATGACTGTGGCTTTGTAGTAGAGCCTGAAGTCAGGCAGGTTGATTCCTCCAGTTCCATTCTTCTTTCTCAAGATTGCTTTGGCTATTTGAGGTTTTTTGTATTTCCTTACGAATTATGAAATTATTTGTCCTAGCTCTGTGAAAAATACCATTGGTAGCTTGATAGGGATTGCATTGAATCTCTAGATTCCTTTGGGTAGTATACTCATTTTCACTATATTGATTCTTCCAATCCATGAACATGGTATATTTCTCCATCTATTAGTGCCCTCTTTGATTTCTTTTAAAAGTATATCACAAATTGTTTAGTTTAAGCTCAGTCTTGAATGATTTGTGTAGCCTAGTTCATGTTGTTTATAAATGCTGTATAACTATACTATGTACCAAGTTCGATGTTAGGTGCTGAGGTTTCAACTGGGAAGTAAATTAAATAGTATCTGCCATCATGAAGCTTAGATTCTAGCAATCAGTCATAACTAGCCTAATAATTAACTTTGGTTATAATGATCAATATAATCTTGCCCTTAATGTAGCATAATTAGCATAGTATCAGATATAAAAAACAATTAACTTATTCACACTGTATACTGCAAAAATCCAAAGAAGTAGGCTCAACTGAAAGCTGTTTTTAGAATAATTGTTCTTTAAATTTAATAGTAATAATAGCTGATATTTAATGACTGCCTACCACTTGCCACACAATACTTTAAACCTTTGACTGGCATGAACTTATTTAATTCTCACAGTAATCCTGGGAGGCATTACTATAATTATCTCTGTTTTACACATGAGGAAACTGAGGCTTATGGAGGTTAATAAGTTGTCCAAAGTCTTTCATCCAGAAAGCAACAGATCTATTGAAATCCAAGTGGTCTAACTACAGGGTCAGTTCATTCTATCACTCTGCAGCTTACCAGGTATCTAGGATTTGGGACAGAGTCATAGAAGACAACATGAAGTTTATTTTCCACATCCATCAAGGACTATTTAAAAATGTTTTAATTCTAGGGGAAACCAAGTTCAAGTGTACATCTGTGTGTATATGAAGGATCAAAAGGTAACTGTTATAACTTCAGTAAATTCATTTTATTATTGAGACTTGTGTAAAGTTGATTACAAATAGCACTGCCAATTTATATTATTTCTCTGGTTAAAAAATCTCTCACAATTTTGCATTGATTTGATCATTAATTATATATCTAAATACATATTTCTAATTCACTCCATAGACCTATTGATGAGTGTACTATATACCAGAGGCTGGGGATATGAGGGGTTTAGAGGCTAGGGGATGGTAAAATGAAACTAAATGCATTTCAGTGAGTGGTAAGGAAAGCCCTGTAGCTGTTCTGTTGAAGTATAACTGATTCATGATTATTATAGCTTTTTAAATACACCTTTCAATTCTAGAACACTTTTAAATTTACAAAATTATTGCAAAGATTATACATAAATCTCCTGTATGCCCACTCCCTATTTATATTATACATTCAGTTCAGTTCAGTTCAGTTGCTCAGTCATGTCCAACTCTTTGTGACCCCATGAATTGCAGCACGCCAGGCCTCCCTGTCTATCACCAACTCCCAGAGTTCACCCAGACTCATGTCCATTGAGTCAGTGATGCCATCCAGCCATCTCATCCTATGTCGTCCCCTTTTCCTCCTGCTCCCAATCCCTCCCAGCATCAGAGTCTTTTCCAATGAGTCAGCTCTTCGTGTGAGGTGGCCAAACTATTATAGTTTCAGCTTCAGCATCAGTCCTTCCAAAGAACACACAGGAATGATCTCCTTTAGAATGGACTGGTTGGATCTCCTTGCAATCCAAGGGACTCTCAAGAGTCTTCTCCAACACCACAGTTCAAAAGCATCAGTTCTTTGGCGCTCAGCTTTCTTCACAGTCCAACTCTCACATCCATACATGACCACTGGAAAAACCATAGTCTTGACTAGATGGACCTTTTTTGGCAAAGTAATGTCTCTGCTTTTGAATATGCTGTCTAGGTTGGTCATAACGTTCCTTCCAAGGAGTAAGCGTCTTTTAATTTCATGGCTGCAGTCACCATCTGCAGTGATTTTGGAGCCCAGAAATATGAAGTTTGTACACTGTTTCCACTGTTACCCCATCTATTTGCCATGAAGTGATGGGACCAGATGCCATGATCTTAGTTTTCTGAATGTTGAGTTTTAAGCCAACTTTTTCACTCTCCACTTTCACTTTCATCAAGAGGCTTTTTAGTTCCTCTTCACTTTCTGCCATAAGGGTGGTGTCATCTGCATATCTGAGGTTATTGATATTTCTCCCAGCAATCTTGATTCCAGCTTGTGCTTCTTCCAGCCCAGCGTTTCTCATGATGTACTCTGCATATAAGTTAAATAAGCAGGGTGACAATATACAGACTTGATGTACTCCTTTTCCTATGTGGAACCAGTCTGTTTTTCCATGTCCAGTTCTAACTGTTGCTTCCTGACCTGCATACAGGTTTCTCAAGAGGCAGGTCAAGTTGTCTGGTATTCCCATCCCTTTCAGAAGTTTCCACAGTTTATTGTGATCCACACAGTCAAAGGCTTTTGCTGTTAGAAAGTTATATTCTAACAGGAGAGTTTCAACTGTCCAAAAAGAGTTTGCAAACATTTTAAACACCACTTATTTTTTTTTATCAAGCTCTGTCTCTAAAAAAATAAATAAATAAATACATTTGTCAAAATTTCAAAACAAATTTTTTATAGTAAAGCTGAAACATAACTTGTTTAAAAACATATTTAATAGAGGTGCCTAGTCTTAATTACAACAGATGTTATTAGTAAACTTAGCAAATATGGATGTTTTAATATCTCATGAAAGTGCATGACAGTCCTGTCTATCCTTGGGGGCCAAAGAAGGAAAACTAGAAGGGTCATAGTTTTGTTTGAACTCACTGTGAGCACATCATCCCCATTATTTATATCCTTTTTAAGGGATATCATACCTGAAAATATGCTTGACCAATTACAGTTTTATAGAAAATTTCTAATTGGAAAAGACAGGTCCACACCACTGTAGTGATTTCCCATAACTCATGTGCTTCTTATGCTGTGTAATTTACAATTGCTCTCCTTCTTGAACAGGATTAAAGTCATATGTCATGGGTGATTAGACAGCCCCTTTGTACCCTCAGGTTCAAAGAAATAAATGGGAACAATTTCCCTTTCAATAGACAATGGTGGATAAGGAAGCAAATACACAAGGTCAGCCATAATCAGCCTGCATGGCTGTGTCAGTGCCTGAAACATATACACAGTAATAGACCTGATTAAGAACACCTCTTATTTCTGATTATAATATTTTCCTCTGGATTATAACACTATGCCCTTGGAATTTTCAAAGAAAATAAAGACTTTATATACTTTTTAAAAATATTATGATAAAAATAGCAAACTGTCTCATGCTACCATTCAAGATTCAAATTTATTTTTAAAGGTTTTCTATTTCTCTCCTAATGTGTGATATATTTTGGGGAAGGAATTTTATTTGTTTGACATATTCCTTCTCTGATTCAGTGCCGCACAATATAAAAAGAAATATTTTTCAATTAAAGATTGCAGTTAATATAGTGAGCTTTGAAAAGGTCAAAACCTCAGTCTAGGCTTCAACCATAGTGACTTTTACAGAGTTTTATTTCTTTATTATTAACAATATTATGTTTGCTCTTAGGTGTAGTAAAGACAGAATTGGTCAGAGAGATGAAAACAATACAGAATAGTTTAGCTTTCTTATTTTCTTATCCAAAAGCTTTGATAACAGAAAGGATTTCTGGCTCATTTTTGTGTGTCTGTGTGTGTTTTCCATATCCAGAAAGAAATTTACCTTGCCAGTATGTTATTTGAGATGGCATTGCTTCCTTGGAACAGTACCCAAGAGGAGGGCTGTATCCCTTTTCTAGTAATATACAACCCACACAGCAGGAAGAAGTCAGTTCATGTATTTTTAAAATAGACTTTAAACTTTGAAAAAATATGAATCTATCTGGATTGATGGTACATATGTGTGTACATTATTTTTGCCTGTGTACTCAAATGGGGCATCTGTATTTAATCTGACAGTATATCTCATGAACATACAAATTGAGCAAGTTTCACATCCGAGGTAATCAAGTTCTCTGTGACAACCTCAGCAATCTTCCTGTTTCAGGGTTGGTGACATATCCATCCTCCCAGATAAAGCCCTGACTAATAGATGAGAATGTTAACATCTTTCACTCTTTATATCTATCCAGAGATAATTCAGAGGACAAGGGAGATAGTGTGTGCCACATTAGGGCTTGTTTTGCTCATTCCTTAGACAGTTAAGTGGAGACAGGTGACTATGAAATATGACAAAGCTAATATTTATTTTCAGCAGTAATGTTTTTACTTGAAAGCATTCCTTTGGTGAGGGGATTTCTTACTAGCTCATTTATATAACTTATTTCTATTTCAATGAAAGTTTGTAGTTTGCTATGTGATTATGTGCCACGCCAAGGCTTCTGAGAACATCCTGTCTAAGAAAACAATTTCTAACTGGTCAAGCACCTATTCCCTTTGGAAAAGAATCAGATAGGAAATTCAGTTATTCAAACAGTAGTTTGAAGCTACTGTAGACTTAGAATTCCTTTTACTGCTGGAATCAATGTGTTGAAAGACAAGGGTATTTGGGGATACATGAAAAGTTTTTATGATGCTTATTAAGAAAAAATGTAATAGGAGCTACATGAAGATCATAACCATAGTGGTATTGAAAATGCATTCATTTCTTTCCCTTTTCTACTACCTTTTCTGGATTATTTTTTTTCCCTTTTGTGTCCTAATTCTACAATGTCTTTTAGGACCAGAGATGGAAATATTAGATGCTAATAGAAATATTAATATTTTTTCATTCTGTATATGGTGAATGAATGCATTTATCCTTTTGTTTCATCCCTTCCATAATTCACAATAATAATACTGAGCTTTGGAATTATTTAGAGGGCATGAAAATAGGACTGTATCAAGAATAACAGATCTCATATTTTTGGCTTTCACACCACGTGCTGATTAAGAACCTTTCATCAAGGAAACTGTTTCTTCATTGTTGGAGGGCTTGTTGTGAAGACCATTAAAGATTTTTGTGTGACAGGGCACATGAACTATTTTTTACATGATGCAGAAAATAAAAGAGGAACATTTAGGATATAGCAGAAAAATATTATGTTAGTCAAGCTGTTCGAGGTTGCAAGAAAGAGACACACTTGGTTACTTTCAGTTTTGAAGATCTGTTGCAATATGCAAGAATGATTTCTTTTAAAGACCAGTCCGTCAACCATGTAGTTTCAGATGTATACCACAATTTATAAAAATTGGAAAATGTAGTCAGTGTTCCTTTGCTTGGCTGAAATAACCTATTTTCTCTTTGTAATCCTAACACAGTTGTCCAAATGGAGAATTTGACTTGAGTTAATAGGCTGCTATATCATATGGAGTAACTTCTGGAGAGTTGGCCTCCTTTGTACAGCCCATATACTATTGCTTTCAAATAAAGAGTTGATGCCTAATTTGAGGACAGCAGAGATGGCTTTAGTGAGATATAGTGTCAAAGCTAAGTAATTGCAGCCAATGCATGAGAGACAACACTGAAACTAACGATAAATCATTAGCAAGTGTATACAGTTGTACAAGAATGGTATTAAGTATTGATGATATTATTTGTTTTTTTTTCAATTGGAGGATAATTGCTTTACAATGTTGTACTGGTTTATGCTGTACAACAATGTGAGTCAGCTTTAACCATACAGAGCCTTCCTCCCACTCCCACCATGCCATGCCACCCCTGACAATAGTATTTTGATCCTAATGAGGTCCATCTCTTTTGCTTCCCCCTGAAACTATCTGTTCTTAGGGTACAAGCTAATATGCATTTCCCCTTAGGGCACAATTTGGGAAACTAGTAATTTAACTGGTGATATGTCATTTTGTTGATTTTAAAGTAATATTCAAACACCTTTCCTCATCCCTAATTGGCTAAAGTATTACAAAACCAAATTACATAATCCCGAAGAAACATAGTCATGGGAATATATGTAATATCATACTGAATTGCCTCATTCTTCTAATTTATCCTACATAATTTAGGTTTTCTTTGTCTTACCCAAGAATACCTCTGCCATTTATTATTCTTCAGATAGTTGAAATATGGTATTCCTAAGTAAGATTTTGGAAACTCTGTAGGACAAAGGAGCCATGGGAATCTTGTTGTAGAGTCTATGTTGTTTGGTCATTTCAGGAGTTACACTTTGCAGGTTAAGGTATATATTATTTAGCAGAGAACTAATTTTGATAACTTTTTTCTGGAGTATTTTTGATATTTGCAAGCACTTTGAGGTTTTATATGTATTACCTAGAGCTCATACAGTACAAAGAGATAACATACTTAAAGGAGGGATTAATTTAGGGCTTATTTGTTTCATAATTTTTGGAAGAAGAGGAAAAAGTAATGGAGCATGATTCCAGATGATTGAAGGATGAAATGATTCAGTGGTTCTGCTACCACTGAAATCTATATAAAGTTTGAGAATTCCTAAGAATAAGCTAGTTATTATAAAATCAGGTCTTCCAGATTCTTATTGGATTTTAACACTAAAAGTCTTACATCCTCTAGTTTCTAGTTTTCCAGAGATTGTGTCAGATTTACAACAGAAAGTTCCATATTTGGGGAACCCCCACAGTCCCAAGGAAACCAGCACTCTTGGTTACCTCCTCATGAGAAATCTTTAGGCCCAAAGCACCCAGCTAATTAAGCTGCTCCCAAATTCCTGACTCACACAAAAAAATGTTGGTGGCTTTAAACCACTGTTTTTTGTTTGAACATTTGTTTATTGATTTTTTGATTGTGCGGGGTTCTTCATTGGTGTGCCAGCTTTCTCTAGTTGTGACAAGCAGGGGCTACTCTCTAGTTGCTGTGTGTGTGCCTCTCATTGCAGTGGCGTGTCTTGTTGCGCAGCACAGGCTCTATGGTGAGCACGCTTCAGTAGTTGTGGCATGTGGGCTCAGTAGTTATAGCTCCCGCCCTCTAGAGCACAGGCTCAATAGTGGCACATGGGCATACTTGCTCCTTGGCATGTAGGATCTTCCCCAACTAGGGATTGAATCCATGTCCCCTTCATTGGCATGTGGTTTCTTTATCACTGAATTACCAGGGAAGCCTTAAACCGCTGTGTTTTGTGGTAATTTCTACACATCAACTAATAACTAATACAGTACCCATTTTACAGTTGAAGAAATAGAAGCAGACATTTTAATTTCAGAAAAAAAATTGTCTTTTAAAGAGTTGCTTAGCTCATGTATGTAGCATGAATATAGATTCAGTGTGATTGTGGGCCACAATTACCATTAAGTTATGTGTGCCAAAGTGATATAAAATTAAAAAAAATATGAACCATCAATAATTCATGTTTCAGCAATGGCCTGCGATTTGAAAGAGAATAATAAGAAAGCATTATTGGTAAACATCAGAAATTTCTGTTATCTTCAGAATTTACTAATGAGGAAATTGAATACTCAGCAAAATTTTGAATAAATTAAGATCACTTGCTCTCTGTATGCCATCAATATTTTGAATAACTTACTCCAGTCAACACCTTGTCTTCCTTTAGACTACAGACAATGAACTGGCTTACATATATTTGGGTTTAGTAATGCAATGAGGTTTTCACAACAAGCCTCACTGTTGCAGTAAGTATTTTGAATAAACCATCAAACATGCTCAAAATAGATGCATATTTTAGCAAATAGTCTGTCTTAAGTAGCCCAATAATGAAGATTTTACTTGCAGTAATATCATTTATTGCATTGTTTCAATTCTTTTCTTTTATATACAGAGCTATCGCCAAAGGCCTTCTAGAATTCCAAGGAAAAAAACAAACTGCCTTTTAAAGTTGAGTTGTTAGAAAATTGATGGTTTAGCATTTTATATCCTACCAGACTTGCATGAAAGTCTTGTTGAGGATAAGTAAAAAGAAATCTTTTTTCACACTCAAGTCAGTTAGAAGATTTTAAAATTAATGAAGTTTACTGTTTTTTAAAATATATTTTAAAATGTATTTTCAGGTAAATATAATAACATTAAGGTCAGATGAAGTTGGACTTTGGATGTGAAATCAAAGACTTTGAACTTTACTTACATTCCAGCAATTCCTCAATCTTGCTATACCTCAGAATGACCTGGAAGCTTTAAAACTACAGACTCCAGGACTCCAACTCAGATTGAGTAGCCAAGGTAGGTGTTAATTTTCTTTTTGCTTTTATTTGTTTTTACAGTAACTTGATGACAGGCAAAAAGGAAGATAATTCCAGGGAAATGTACAAGATGGACTGATAGAATGAGAAGAGACAATCTCTTGAGAAACAGTGGAAGCAGGTATTTTAGATAAGGGTTTTTTAGTATGGTTCTAGGCATAAGGTGAGTACCAAGATTAGGATAGCATCGTAATGAAACACTTTGTTACTAATGTCAGACATTTCCACAGAAGTCTGTTTCTCTTTGCTATTTTTGGTTTGGTCTTGTCCTGCTCTTGTGTGCTCTTCCTTTAAAGGCCAGATAATGTTAAATTTACATCTGTATAGAATAAACCACCAGAAATTCAAACAGTTAGAAATGTCATCCTATCAGCCTGGGTTCTGCTTTGAATTCTGCCTTTCAGTCAAAGGAAAGCTTGGGCTACCCCTGAGGTTACATTTGATCCTTAAATCTTTCTGTCCCCACCAGAAGAGAGGTTAAGAAGAGAGAAAAATCCTCAAACAATACTTCTGCAAACAACTAACAGCTAAACAGAGGAGATAGGATGAGCAGGGTCAGGAGAGAAGAGTCTCAGATGAGAGTGCCCATTTATGTACAAAATAATATTACATATCACTCTTGGACGTGGAGGCGTTATTAGATGAAAGCACTGTCATTTCATCAAAAGAACAGACAGCCTCAAACCACCCCTGGAGGTATGTCTAACCGTGTTGGTATTAAGTGGCAACTTGCTATTATATGTGTTCAATCAAATATCCTTGATAGGTGCTCTTTGTACCAGTCCAATTCTCAAATTTGGGAATCTTTGGGGATTGTATTATGTCATAATAATTGAATTTATTATGTCTTATGTCAGCAACTACATATAAGTTTATAGAATACACAATTCTGTCTACTGTAAATTTTGTCTACTGTAAGACAAAATTGGGTACTCTATAAATTTCTATGCTTTATCCACTCAGTCACACACCCCAAAAATCAATCTAGAAGATATTTAGAAATGCAAAGAAAAATGTATGTTCTATCTCTAAAAGCAAATAGAAAGGTAACTTAATAAAAAAAAAAGATGTATTATAAATCAAGTTGTTTTTGTTTTGTGTTGTTTTCTACAATGCTAGCTGTAGCACTCTGCTGTATTTGAATGACAACCTATATACACTCTCATGGCATGCTCAGAACAAACATTGGCATGATAATCAGACTAGGCATCTCTGCTGGGAAAAGAAAGGCTACAATACTGGTCACCAGGAGGAAGGTCAAAACATCTCTTGTGGTTATGGGAGGAAAGATCATAAAATATTAACTTTACCATTTCCAACATTGTACACTGAATTTTCTCACACATCTGTCCTTGGGTTCTGGAGTTACTGCAATAATTACATCTGTGAATCAGCTGAAGTAAATGTTACAAATAGTACAAATAATGACAGTAGCAATAGCAGCAGTTGACAGGTTATTGAAAACCTGTTTGGTGCCAACTACCTTTGGAATTCACAAAGCTCTGTGAGGGCAGGGAGTTTTGTCTGATTACTGCTATATTCTCAGTACCTAGAACCATGCCTATGACTACAGTATGGGCTCACTATAACTAGTGTGGTTGAACAAATAATGAACTACTACATTGCAGTCATCATTTTATTTAAATCAAAAAGCAAACAAGACAAATAAGGTATTTGCCTTCATAGAGTGTATAGCCTAGCAGATTATTTTCCATTGCATATATATACACACATGAACATGTAACTGAGAAATATCACATAAGGGTAAAGACTTTAAAGTTTGTACATTTAATCATTTTTTAAGTTCTTTTGCTATTTTTTAATTTTAATTTTATTGGAATATAGTTGATTTCCGGTGTGTAAGTTTCAGGTATACAGCCAAGTGATTCAGTTATACATATACATATATTCTTCTTTAGATTCTTTTCTTACATAGGTTATCACAGAACACTGACTAGAGTTCCCTGTGCTATACTGTAGGTCCTTGTTGGTCATCTATCTTAAATGCAGTAGTGTATGTATGTTCATCCAAAGCTCCTGAATATTCCCTCCCCCTCCACAAATGTTTCCTTTTTGGTAACTATAAGTTTCTTTTCAATATCTGTAAGTCTGTTTTGTAAATCTGTTCATTTATATCATTATCTATCATATCACTCATAAGAGTTATATCCACATAAGAGTTATATCATATGTTTGATACCTTTCTCTGTCTGACTTACTTCACTAGTATGATAATCTCTAGGTCCAGCTATGTTGCTGCAAATGGCATTATTTCATTCTTTTTAATGGCTGAATAGTATTCCAGTGTGTGTGTATATGTGTGTGTGTGTGTGTGTGTGTGTGTATGTATAAAACCTCTTCTTTATTGATTCATCTATTGATGGACGTTTAGGTTGCTCCCATGACCTGGCTATTGTAAACAGTGCTTCAGTGAACATTGGGGTGCATACCTTTCATATTATGGTTTTCTCTGGGTGTATGCCTAGGAGTGAGATTTCTGTACCATATGGTAGTTTTCATTTTATTTTTTAAAAGAACCTCTGTACTGCTCCCCATAGTGGTTATACCGATTTACATTTACACCAACATTATAAGGGGTTTCCCTGATGGTTCAGACAGTAAAGAATCTGCCTGAAATGTGGGAGACCTGGGTTTGATTCCTGAGTCCGGAAGATCCCTCAGATCTTTAATTGGATGATAATTGTTTACAGTGTTGTGTCAGTTTTGTTGTTACAACTATGAGAATCAGCCATAAGTATACATATATCCCCTCCCTCTTGAGCCTTCCTCCATCCCCACCCCAGCGCTCCCACCCCACCCCCATCCCACCCCTTGTGATGATGGTTATTTTGACTGGTGTGAGGTGATACCTCATTGTAGTTTTGATTTGCATTTCTCTGATAATTAATGGTGTTGACCATCTTCTCATGTGCTCTTTGGCCATCTTTATGTTTTCTTTGGAGAAATGTCTCAGATCTTCTGCCCATCAATTTTTTTTTTTTTTAATATTGAGCTGCTTTTATATTTTGGAGAGTAATCCCTTGTTAGCTGCTTTGCCTGTAAATATTTTCTCCCATTTTGTGGATTGCATTTTTGTTTTGTCTATGGTTTCCTTTTCTGTGCAGAAGCTTTTAAGTTTAGTTAGGTCCCATTTGTTTTTGTTTTTATTTTCATTACCCTAGAGGTGGATCAAAAAAGAGCTTACTAATATGTTTCATGTCACAGAGAGTTCTGCCTATCTTTTCCTCTAAGAGTTTTATAGTATCTGGCCTTATATTTAGGTCTTTAATCCACTTAGAGTTTATTTTTTGTGTAAGGTGTTATGGAGCGTTCTAATTTCATTCTCTTACATGTAACTATCCAGTTTTCCCAGCAGTACTTATTGAAGAGACTGTCTTTTCTCCATTGTATATTCTTGCCCCCTTTGTATAGAGTAATTGACCGTAAGTTCAGTTCAGCCGCTCAGTCATATCTGACTCTTTGCGACCCCATGAACTGCAGCACGCCAGGCCTCCCTGTCCATCACCAACTCCCAGAGTCCACCCAAACCCACGTAATGCCATCTAACCATCTCATCCTCTGTTGTCCCCTTCTCCTTCTGCCCTCAATCTTTCCCAGCATCAGGGTCTTTTCAAATGAATCAGCTCTTCACATCAGGTAGCCAAAGTATTGGAGTTTCAGCTTCAACATCAGTCCTTCCAGTGAACACCCAGGACTGATCTCCTTTAGGATGGACTGGTTGGATCTCCTTGCAGTCCATGACCATAAGTACATGGGTTTATTTCTGGGCTTACTGTCCTGTTCCACTGATCTATATTAAAATTTATTTATTGTGCCTTTTTCCTATTAGGATGTAAGTTTCACATGAACTGGAACTTGTCTGTCTTCTTCACTATGTCCTCTAATGCCTAGAACAGTATCCTGCATATGATACTCAATAAACAGTTAAACTTTTGATCATTCTGCCTACACTTGGTTTACATTCCCTGGGCATTTATTTACTTTGAAAAGGGGGAGCTTACACTGAACCTCCAGTATTTTAGTTGAAAGATATCTGCATAAAAGTAACAGAAAAAGGACTGAAAGATAGGAAGGAGAAACCAATAAAGAATATTTCCTAAAAGCAATTGGAAATGACAAAATCACAGAAATGGAGGACAGATTAGAGGTTTCCAAAGGTTAGGAGCAGGGTGGGACGAAATAAAGTAAGTATAGCTATAATAAGGCAACTCAAAGATCCTTGTGGTAAGGGGATTGTTTTGTGTGTTGATTGTGTCAATATCAATGTGTATCCTGGTTGTGATACTGTACTGTAGTTTTCCAAGATGTTGCCATTGGGAGAAACTGATTAAATGATACATAGGTTCTCTCCATATTATTTCTTATAATTGCATGTGAGTCTACAATTACCTCAAAATAAAGTGTTTAATTAAAAAAAAGTCACTGTTACTGTGTCAGAAATAATGCACTTAGAATATTTAGATACTTAAAATACAGATGGAAATTTTGCTCCCCCATCGAAGGCTCACTTCTAACTTTAGTTTCCAAGGATTGATAGAGACATCTCAGAGGCCCAAGCCAGCAATTACTGACAGAAGACAAAATTGTGTGCTACATAAATGTATGTGTTTTACCATCTCTATTGCCATGAAAAATATTTCTAAAATCCAAAATGTCATGTTTTCAAGTTATTCTCAAAGCTGCTGGCAGTTGTAGCTGTTTGTAACATTGATTCTCAGTCTGGAATGTATGCTGAACAACTTGAACATAACTCTGGGATTTGGCATGTAGGTCTGTTTGCTCTTTTCAATGATTTTGGATGACATCCAGACAAATTCATAAACGTAATATTCAGAGCATACTTCTTTTCTTTCCCAGCCTTATCCCAAGACATAAGTCACTTCCATGGGTGTGTGCTTGGGTACTTTTCCCCCTCTTATTTAAAGCTAGAAGGCAAGAGTAAAAAAAAAAAAAAATATATATATATATATATACACACACACACACACACACACCCTTCTGGATCACCACTTACATGAAAATTCTATGGAAAAGGAAGATCTGTTTTTAAATAACAGCCTAGTATGTGAGCCTCCCAGCACTGCAGTCTCCAACTTCTTGGCAGCAACATTTCATGTTTGATATCATAGGTAAACAGTACTTAAATATAAATATACATCAAATCTGGTACTGATGTTAAGTCCAAATTCTTTGCTTCTTTGAAATCTGATGTAAAGGTTATAGACTACCTCCTCGAGCTTCTGGTGTTACATGAGATCAACTCACTTAACAAACAACATGTCTGTATACACAATGTAGTCACTATAAATAGTGTGTTAAAAATGTTTGACTTTCAGTTCAGTTCAGTCACTCAGGCATGTCCGACACTTTGTGACCCCATGAATTGCTGCATGTCAGGCCTCCCTGTCCATCACCAACTCCCGGAGTTCACCCAGATTCACATCCATTGAGTCAATGATGCCATCCAGCCATCTTATCCTCTGTAGTCCCCTTCTCCTCCTGCCCCCAATCCCTCCCAGCATCAGAGTCTTTTCCAATGAGTCAACACTTCACATCCGAGGTGGTCAAAGTACTGGAGTTTCAGCTTTAGCATCATTCCTTCCAAAGAAATCCCAGGGCTGATCTCCTTCAGAATGGACTGGTTGGATCTCCTTGCAGTCCAAGGGACTCTCAAGAGTCTTCCCCAACACCACAGTTCAAAAGCATCAATTCTTTGGTGCTCAGCCTTCTTAACAGTCCAACTCTCACATCCATACATGACCACAGGAAAAACCATAGCCTTGACTAGATGGACCTTTGTTGGCAAAGTAATGTCTCTGCTTTTGAATATGCTATCTAGGTTGGTCATAACTTTCCTTCCAAGGAGTGAGCGTCTTTTAATTTCATGGCTGCAGTCACCATCTGTAGTGATTTTGGAGCCCAGAGAAATAAAGTCTGACACTGTTTCCACTGTTTCCCCATCTATTTGCCATGAAGTGATGGGACCAGATGCCATGATCTTCGTTTTCTGAATGTTGAGCTTTAAGCCAACTTTTTCACTCTCCACTAACATAGCTTAAGGCAAACATTTCCATAAGAAAAATGCATAGGTTCGCTTCAGTCATGTCCGACTCTTTGTGACCATATGGACCGTAACCCGCCAGGCTCCTCTGCCCATGGGATTCTCCAGGCAAGAATACTGAAGTGGGTTGCCATGCGTTCCTCCAGGTGATCATTCTGACCCAGGGACCGAACCCATGTCTATTATGTCTCCCAGATTGGCAGGCTGTGTTCTTTACCACTAGTGCCACCTGGGAAGATAGCTTTGACTATGCAGACAGTTATAAAGTTATGAGCTTGATGTTTATTTTTATGTTTCATGAAAGCATGCTTCATTTTCATGCTTTATTTTCATGCATTCATGTATGCATGAACATACATATCTTATTTATCTGTACTGATCACACTATGTATTTCTACCTATCTATTGATTAATATAATAACACAGACATTTTCATAGTCATATAAGTAGTGGACTCCATAGTTACTGGCAGTAGGATTACATCTAGAATATTAAAGGAAAATCTTTAATCTGTTAAAAATCTCATCATTCCAAGCTATTTTATATTGTTAGATGGCATTTTGGAATTAGGCCATAGCTGGTAGCCGTGATGGAAAGAAACAATGAAAAGAGAAAATGACTGGCAAAGCTGCTAATGAACTGATTTGACACCGTGTTTAGCACACAGAGTTCATTATAAACTTGTAGATGACAGACATTTAGACTATTCTGAATGACCATATTAAGAAAGAAACTAAAGCAGGGTCTGTAGCTGATACTGCAAAAGTCATCTATAGTATTGAAAAGGTCACTTGTGATTTGCAAGACTTCACATTTCTTGATGAACTGAGGATACATATGTAAGTTTGTGTAAGCTGGAATTTTAATGATATAGCTAAAACTCTTATTGGAAGGAAACATATTTGACAAATGGTTTCTAGCATGTTAAAAAAATCTGAACATTAAAATAATAAAATAAATTCCTAAATTAAATGAGTTATTTAATATTCATTATAATATATAAAGAGACAAATGAGAATTATTTTTAAATTGTGGAGGGGAGTTAATGAACTCTCTAAAGTATTGCAGTTGCACAATGGAAACAAGGTGAGCCTTCTAGACATCTAGTTTTAGAAGAAATAAAAGAATGGCTAATGCTGTAAAAATCCATGCCAAAACTATTCTCATCAAACAAAAAACCTGCAATTTTTAGTAAAATTAGATGTCTTCTATAACTCTGTGCCACGATATATGGGGAAAACTGGCCAAATACTGAAAACTCAGAGGATATCAAGCAACACATGTAGAAAGAGTCTGCAGCTATGAATTTCAAAGTGGTATTGCTAAATTTGTCAATCTCTTGTTTAGAAAGGCAAGCATGGTTGTTTACAGAGTTACCTCTGCGTATTTCTTGTATTCCATGAGGCACTGAAAGGATCCAGGCTTGGGAGTTCCCTGGTAGCCTAGTGGTTAGGATTCTGAGCTTTCACTGCTATGGCCCAGGTTCAATCCCTGGTTGGGGAACTGATATCCCATGAGCCACACAACATTGTTAATAATGATAATAATAAAAGGGAGCTTGAAAGTGAACGTGTTAGTCACTCAGTTGTGTCCAACTCTTTGTGACCCTGTGGACTATAGCCCGCCAGGTTCCTCTGTCCATGGGATTCTCCAGGTAAAAGTACTGGAGTGGGTTGACATGCCCTGCTCCAGGGGATCTTCCCGACCCAGGGATCGAACCTGGGTTCTTGAATTGCAGACAGATTATTTACTGTCTGAGCCACTAGGGAAGCCCGGCTGAGGCTTATTGAAGTATTGAACAGGAAGTAGTCTATGGCTGGTTGGGGAGAAGTAGAGATTTCAATAACACACACAACTCTGTGTCATAAGTAAAAGAATACTATACTAGCCCCTTTGCCACACAAACCCCTGTAAACTGCTCGTCCATAGATAACTTGGTTTATTTGAAGATAAATAATTGCTAATGAGGAATCAGCAAAAGATCTACAAAAATATGCCATGAAAAAATACAGGCATACCTTGAAGATACTGTGCATTCACTTCTGGATCACCACAATAAAGCAAGGGTTTCCCAGTGCATATAAAAGTTATGTTTACTGTAGTCTTTTAAGTGTGGATAGCATTATGTCTTAAAAAACAATGCATATCAATTAATTTTAAAAATGATTTTATTGCTAAAATAAAAAATGCTAGCCATCATCTGAGCCTTCAGGGAATCTTAATCTTTTTGCTGGTAGCATGTCTTGCCTTGATGTTGATGGCTACTGACTGATCAGGATGGCTATTGCTAGTGGTTGGAGTGGCTGTGGCAATGTCTTAAGATGAGACAACAATGAAGTTTGCTTCATGATTGTCTCCTCCTTTCACAAATGATTTGTCTGTAGAACACAATGCTGTTTAATAGCATTTTACCCACAGTAGAACTTCTTTCAGAATGGGGGTCAACCTTCTCAAACACTGCTACTGCTTTGTCAACTAAGTTTTTGTAACATTATAAATCCTTTGTTGTCATTTCCACAGTCTTCACAACATCCTCATCAGGTGTAAATACAGTCTCAAGAAATGATTTTCTTTGCTCATCCATAAGAAGCAATTCCTCATTCATTCAGGTTTTATGAGATTGCAGCAATTAATTCGTATCTTCAGGCTCCACTTCTGATTCTAATTCTTGTGTTATTTCCACACCATCTGCAGTTAACCTCCTCCACTGAAGTTTTGAACCCCTCAAAGTCAATCATGGGGGCTGGAATCAACTTTTTGCAAACTCCTGTTAATGGTGATATTTTGACCTCTTCCTGTGAATCACAAGGGTTCCTAATGGCATCTAGGATGATGAATGATTTCCAGAAGATTTTCAATTTACTTTGCCCAGATCTATGAGAGTAATCCCTATCTATGGCAGCTATAGCATTTATGAAATATATTTCTTAAATAACAAGACTTGAAAATCAAAATGACTTCCTCATCCATGGGCTGCAGAATGGATGTTGTATTCCAGGCATGTAAAGAACATTAATCTCTTTGTCCACCTCCATCAGAGATCTTGGGTGACCACATGCATTGTCAATGATCAGTAATATTTTTGAAAGGAATCATTTTTTTTTTCTTATCTGTAGGTCTCAACAGTGGGCTTAAAATATTCACTAAGCCATGTTGTCAATAGATGTTCTGCTGTCCCAGCTTTTTCTTCCATTTCTAAATCATAGGCAGAGTAGATTTAGCATAACTCTTAAGGGCCCTAGGATTCAGAATGGTAAATGAGCATTGGCTTCAACCTAAAGTCACCAGCTCCACTGGCCCCTAACAAGAGAGTCAGCCTGTCTTTTGAAGCTTCTAAGAAAGGTGTTGACTACTCCTCTTGAGCTGTGAAAATCCTAGATGGCATTTTCTTCCAATAGAAGGCTGTTTTGTCTCCACTGAAAATCTGTTTAGTGTAGCCACCTTCATTAATTATCTTAGGTAGATCTTTTGGATAACTTTCTGAAGCTTCTACATCAGCACTTGCTGTTTCACCTTGCACTTTTATGTGACGGGAATTGCTTCTTTCCTTAAACCCTATGAACCAACCTCTGCTAGTTTAAAACTTTTCTTCTGCAGCTTCCTCATTTCTCACAGCCATCATGTAATTGAACAGTTAGGACCTTGCTCTAGATTGGGCTTTGGCTTAAGGGAATGTTGTGGCTGGTTTGATCTTTTATCCAGACTAATAAAGCTGTCTTTATATCAGTAATTGGGCTATTTTTCTTTCCTATCACTCATATTTTCATTGAAGTAGCACTTTTAATTTCCTTCATGAACTTTTCCTTTGCTTTCACAACTTGGCTAACTCTTTGGAAATGTTAATGAAAACAACAAGGAGATATCACCTCACACTGGTCAGAATGACCATCATCTAAATGTCTACAAAGCATAAATGCTGGAGAGGGTGTGGAGAAAAGGGAACCCTCCTACAGTGTTGGTCGGAATGTAAACTAGTATAGCCATTATGGAGAACAGTATGGTGGTTCCTTAAAAAACTAGAACTAGAGCTGCCATATGATTTTGTAACCCCACTCTTGGGCATATATCCAGAGGAATCCATAATTTGAAAAGGTACATGCATGCCAATGTTCATTCAATGCTCTTTACAGTAGCCAAGACATGGAAGCAACATTTATGTCCATCGATAGATGAATGGATAAAGAAAGAGTGTGTGTGTGTGTGTGTGTGTGTGTGTGTATGCATGTTTATCTTTCCAAAAATGCAGCTCTTGGTTTCATTGATTTTTTTTTGAAAGTTATATTTCCATTTTCATTTGGCTTAAAATATTTTCTGATTTCCTCTGTGATTTCATCATTGACCCCCTCCCCTCTTTTTTCTTGCAACATGCTATTTTGGCTTGATGTGTTTGTGCTTTTCCCATTTTTATTTCAATCAGCTTCCCTCTGTCTTTTGATTGGAACATTTAGTCTATTGACATTTAAAGTAGTTACTGATAAGTATGTACTTATCGCCATTTTATTGTTTTCCAGTTGTTCTTTTCATTCTTCTCTGTTCGTTTCTTCTTTTTGTTTCTATTTAATGTGGAAGACAGTCACATCTTTCCTCAGAGTGTGCTGACAGCTATCACTGTGGTAGGCGGTGGGTCTGGAGATGGAGGAGTTAGATCCTGTGCAGGATGTGAGGTGTGACTTCCTTTCTGCTCAGTCATCATCATCTCCCCGTCAGGGGTGAGGTCTGATCCCAAGTTATTGGAGCAGAAACTCCCAGTGTCAACCTCTAGCTGGCACTGTTTCCTTTTAATGTGTGTTTTTCCTTGTCTCTGTACCAGGACTTTTGCTCTGAAGAAGGGGAACAAGCAAGTAGGAATCCTATGCTTGCATAGATCTGATCCTCTGCCTGTGTCAGCATCTGTTGTTGTTCAGTCACTCAGTCATGTCCGACTCTTTGCAACCCCATGGACTGCAGCTCATCAGGCTTCCCTGCCCATCACCATTTCCCGGAGTTTGCTCAAACTCATGTCCATTGAGTTGGTAATGTCATCCAATCGTCTCATCCTCCCTTGCTCCATGCTCCTCCTGCCTTCAGTCTTTCCCAGCATCAGAGTCTTTTCCAATGAGCCAGCTGTTCCCATCAGGTGGCCAATTTGGCATCTGTGGCTCCAATCAGATGTGGCCCATGGTTGTGTCTTTTCCCTGATGGTGACCACCCCAGATATAGTGCTTTACTGTGCATGGAGTGAATAGTGAGTGGAAGAAAAGTTATGAACAACTTAGACAGCATATTAAAAAACAGAGATATTACTTTACCAACAAACGTCCATCTAGTCATGTTTTTCCAGTAGTCACGTATGGATGTGACAGTTGGACTATAAAGAAAGCTGAGTGCCGAAGAATTGGTGCTTTTGAACTGTGGTGTTGGAGAAGACTCTTGAGAGTCCCTTGGACAGCAAGGAGATACAACCAGTCCATCCTAAAGGAAATCAGTCCTCAATATTCATTGGAAGGACTGATGCTGAAGCTGAAACTCCAATACTCTGGCCATCTGATTCAAATAACTGACTCATTGGAAAAGATCCTGATGCTGGGAAAAATTGAAGGCAGGAGGAGAAGGGGACAGCAGAGGATGAGATGGTTGGATAGTATCACTGATGTGATGGACATGAATTTGAATAGGCTTCGGGAGTTGGTGATGGACAGGGAAGCCTGGCATGCTGCAGTCCATGGGGTTGCAAAGAGTCAGACATGACTGAGAAACTGAGCTGAACTGAATTTGCTCGACTTTGGCTGGGGCAGAGAGTGAGGCTGTCACAGGAAACCTAGAAGCCGTGCTGCCATCAGAATTCAGGCTGCTTCTGGGGTGCCACTTGAGTAAGCACCAGCTGTGGCCACCACTGCCCCACCTGGGCTCTGTTCCAGGATTTGCTTGCTTCTTCCTCCCAAGGTTGAGTCTTTTCCTAGGTCCTGGAAGCCCTGCATCCAAAGCTTAGAGTGATCAGTACTAAGGTGTATACTTGGTTTGGGCAATGGAGCTCAGTATGGTGAAGCAGTTGTGGGGAAACCTAGCAACCACTAGGGCAGACCTCTCTCAGTCCTGCCTGTTAGTCATTCAGTTGTGTCCAACTCTTTACAACCCCATGGACTGTAGCCCGCCAGGCTCCTCTGTCCATGGGATTTCCCAGGTAAGAATACTGGAGTAGGTAGCCATTCCCTTTTCCAGAGGACCTCCCTGCACCAGGGGTCAAACCCGGGCCTCCTGCATTGCTGGCAGATTCTATATTCTCTGAGCCATCAAGGAAGTCCTGCCTGGGGGCAGGCTAACACCTGCATGAGTAGAGTCTAGGCTTTCCAGTGTTTTTACCTGTCCCAGCATTTCTCCAGTTTGCCCGGGGGAGGGGGGGTGTCTTCTATGTATAGCACTCGAGGACTGAGTCACTCAGTCTGTAGCTTGACCCACTCACTCCCCAGTGTGGCTCTCTGCCCCTTTCAATCTGTCTTTTCCTTTGAGACCCCTCCCAGGGGCAAAGGTATGAACCCAGTAACTTTTTTTCTCATGCTACCTGATTATGTGTGTATCTTTCTTAAAACCTTGGTCATATTGGAGTCCTTCTGCCAGTTTCCAGTTAGTTTTCAGTGAGAATTCTTCCACATGTGGATGTATTTTTGATATGTTTGTGGGAGTACATGAGCTCTATGTCTGTCCTCCTACTCTCCCATCCTAATCTGTTTCTTCTAACAGTATATAAGTACTAAAGTCACACCCACCAATTTTGCAGCGTTGGCTGCTGAGATTCCTGTTAGGAATAGATCTATTATTTCTTTCAGGTAAAGAACTATTTATATTGGTAGATTCCCTAATGGCTTCTAATAGTCTGACTTGTGCCTGCTAAGATTGTGAAGTGTCACTGGTCAAAGCAGTTTGAATTTCTTGCCTTAATGTATTTCTCCAAGTTCCCTAGCAGTTTATACCGTGTGGACTGACCTCTAGACTTTGTGAATCCCCTAACAGCTACCATCTTACTTTCTTCAGCTGTGTGTGTTAGTCGCTCGGTCGTGTCTGACTCTTTGCAACTCCATGGATTGGGGCCCACCAGGATCTTCCATCCATGGGATTTTCCCAGCAAGAACACTGGAGTGGGTTGCCATTCCCTTCTCCAGGGGATCTTTCCAACCCAGGGATCAAACCTGGATCTTCTGCATTGCAAGCAGACTCTTTTCTGTCTGAGCCACTAGGGAAGACTTTCTTCAGATGAGTTGTACCCATTATTTTCCCTTGTTGAAATAATCCTCCTTAATTCAACCAGATTTACATTTCTGGCTTCCTGTGCACAGTTCCTGAGAGCTGTCAGGACCTAATTTACAACAAACACAAATGCTGTGGCGCAGTTATGTCTCGTGAAAAATCTGAAGTCTCTCATACCCCAGTATTCCACCTGGAAGGATTAGAATGAATTTGAAGAGCTCAGAATGCAAAATATGTGGTGACTGACCTGAAAGACACTTACTAGTAATCCTGGAGAGTAGCCCAAGATGCAGTGAACCAAAAGGACTCCATGTGTATCTTTATCTATTTGCATCTAGGAGCTGTACCCAGATTGCCAGCAGCTGTCTTTGGGTCCTATCTCATTGCCAAAACTGTCAAATGACTAAAAACTAGTAATGAGTTTGATATCCCTTATTCAAGGAAAAATAGCCCATGGATTAAGGGAGTACAGTGCCTTACAAACAGGAGGAAGCACAAGCTGGAATCAGGATTGCCAGGAGAAATATCAATAACCTCAGATATGCAGATGACAGGGCCCTTATGGCAGAAAGTGAAGAAGAACTAAAAAGAGGCTCTTGGTGAAAGTGAAAGACGAGAGTGAAAAAGTTAGCTTAAAGCTCAACATTCAAAAAACTAAGATCATGGCATCTGGTCCCATCACTTCATGGCAAATAGATGGGGAAACAGTGGAAACAGTAGCTGACTTTATTTTTCTGGGCTCCAAAATCACTGCAGATGGTGATTGCAGCTAGGAAATTAAAAGATGCTTGCTCCTTGGAAGGAAAGTTATGACCAACTTAGACAGCATATTGCTGAAGCCTAGCTTGGAGAATTTTGAGCATTACTTTACTAGTGTGTGAGATGAGTGCAATTGTGCGGTAGTTTGAGCATTCTTTGGCATTGCCTTTCTTTGGGATGGGAATGAAAACTGACCTTTTCCAGTCCTGTGGCCACTGCTGAGTTTCCAAAATTTGCTGGCATATTGAGTGCAGCGCATTCACAGCATCATCTTTCACATTTGAGATTTCACATTTCACATTACAGTTGAGGATTTGAAATAGCTCAACTGGAATTCCATCACCTACACTAGCTTTGTTCGTAGTGATGTGTTCTAAGGCCCACATGACTTCACATTCCAGGATGGCTGGCTCTTTTCTGGGCTCCAAAATCACTGCAGATGGTGACTGCAGCCATGAAATTAAAAGACACTTACTCCTTGGAAGAAAAGTTATGACCAACCTAGATAGCATATTGAAAAGCAGAGACATTACTTTGCCAACAAAGGTCCGTCTAGTCAAGGCTATGGTTTTTCCTGTGGTCATGTATGGATGTGAGAGTTGGAGTGTGAAGAAAGCTGAGCACTGAAGAATTGATGCTTTTGAACTGTAGTGTTAGAGAAGACTCTTGAGAGTCCCTTGGACTGCAAGGAGATCCAACCAGTCCATTCTGAAGGAGATCAGCCCTGGGATTTCTTTAGAAGGAATGATGCCAAAGCTGAAACTCCAGTACTTTGGCCACCTCATGCGAAGAGTTGACTCATTGGAAAAGACTCTGATGCTGGGAGGGATTGGGGGCAGGAGGAGAAGGGGAAGACAGAGGATGAGATGGCTGGATGACATCACTGACTCAATGGACGTGAGTCTGAGTGAACTCCGGGAGATGGTGATGGACAGGGAGGCCTGGCGTGCTGCGATTCGTGGGGTCTCAAAGAGTTAGACACGACTGAGTGACTGAACTGAACTCAACTGAACTGAGACAGCATATTGAAAAGCAGAGACGTTACTTTGTCAACAAAGGTCCATCTAGTCAAGGCTATGGTTTTTCCAGTAGTCATATATGGATGTGAGAGTTGGACTACAAAGAAATCTGAGTGCTGAAGAATTGATACTTTTGAACTGTAGTTTTGGGAAGAGTGAGTTTTATAGAGAGTTAGAAGAAGCAGTGCTGAAATGGGCATGATTGACTGGGAGGTTGGGAACTTGGGTTTTTTGGTGTTGAGGTATAATAAATTTATAGTATTATATAATTTTCATCTGTACAACGTAGTGACTCACAATTTTTATTTATTTTTTAATATCAATTTATTTATTTTAATTGGAGGCTAATTACTTTACGATATTGTATTTGCTTTGCCATACATCAACATGAATCCACCACGGGTATACACGTGATCCCCATCCTGAAACCCCCTCCCACCTCCCTCTCCGTACCATCCCTCTGGGTCATCCCAGTGCACCAGCCCCAAGCATCCTGTATTATGCATTGAACCTGAACTGGCGATTCGTTTCTTATATGATATTATACATGTTTCAATGCTATTCTCCCAAATCATCCCACCGTCTCCTTCACCCACAGAGTCCAACAGACTATTCTATACATCTTTGTCTCTTTTGCTGTCTCTCATAGAGGGTTATTGTTACCATTTTTCTAAATTCCATATATATGTGTTAGTATACTATATTGGTGTTTTTCTTTCTGGCTTACTTCACTCTGTATAATAGGCTCCAGTTTTATCCACCTCATTAGAACTGATTCAAATGTATTCTTTTTAATGGCTGAGTAATACTCCATTGTGTATATGTACCACACCTTTCTTATCCATTCATCTGCTGATGGACATCTAGGTTGCTTCAATGTCCTGGCGATTGTAAACGGTGCTGCTATGAACATTGGGGTACACGTGTCTCTTTCAATTCTGGTTTCCTTGGTGTGTATGCCCAGCAGTGGGATTGCTGGGTCATAAGGCAGTTCTATTTCCAGTTTTTTAAGGAATCTCCACACTGTTCTCCATAGTGGCTGTACTAGTTTGCTTTCCCACCAACAGTGTAAGAGGGTTCCCTTTTCTCCACACCCTCTCCAGCATTTATTGCTTTTAGACTTTTGGAAAGCAGCCATTCTGACTGGCATGAAATGGTACCTCATAGTGGTTTTGATTTGCATTTCTCTGATAATGAGTGATGTTGAGCATCTTTTCATGTGTTTGTTAGCCATCTGTATTCCTTCATTGGAGAAATGTTTGTTTAGTTTTTGGCCCATTTTTTGATTGGGTTGTTTATTTTTATGGAATTGAGCTGCAGGAGTTGCTTGTATATTTTGGAGATTAGTTCTTTGTCAGTTGCTTCATTTGCTATTATTTTCTCCCATTCTTAAGGCTGTCTTTTCACCTTGCTTATAGTTTCATTGGTGTTGCAAAAGCTTTTAAGTTTAATTAGGTCCCATTTGTTTATTTTTGCTTTTATTTCCAGTATTCTGGGAGGTAGGTCATAGAGGATCCTGCTGTGATTTATGTTGGGAGTGTTTTGCCTATGTTCTCCTCTAGGAGTTTTATAGTTTCTGGTCTTACGTTTAGATCTTTAATCCATTTTGAGTTTATTTTTGTGTATGGTGTTAGAAAGTGTTCTAGTTTCATTCTTTTACAGTGGTTGACCAGTTTTCCCTGCACCACTTGTTAAAGAGATTGTCTTTTCTCCATTGTATATTCTTGCCTCCTTTGTCAAAGATAAGGTGTCCATAGGTGCATGGAATTATCTCTGGGCTTTCTATTTTGTTCCATTGATCTATATTTCTGTCTTTGTGCCAGTACCATACTGTGTTGATGACTGTGGCTTTGTAGTAGAGCCTGAAGTCAGGCAGGTTGATTCCTCCAGTTCCATTCTTCTTTCTCAAGATTGCTTTGGCTATTCGAGGTTTTTTGCATTTTCATACAAATTGTGAAATTATTTGTTCTAGCTCTGTGAAAAATACCGTAGGTAGCTTGATAGGGATTGCATTGAATCTATAGATTGCTTTGGGTAGTATACTCATTTTCACTTCATTGATTCTTCTGATTCATGAACATGGTATATTTCTCGATCTATTAGTGTCCTCTTTGATTTCTTTCACCAGTGTTTTATAGTTTTCTATATATAGGTCTTTAGTTTCCTTAGGGTGATATATTCCTAAGTATTTTATTCTTTCTGTTGCAATGGTGCATGGAATTGTTTCCCTAATTTCTCTTTCTATTTTCTCATTATTAGTGTATAGGAATGCAAGGGATTTCTGTTTGTTGATTTTATATCCTGCAGCTTTTACTATATTCATTGATTAATTCTAGCAATTTTCTGGTGGAGTCTTTCGGGTTTTCTATATAGAGGACCATGTCATCTGCAAACAGTGAGAGTTTTACTTCTTCTTTTCCAATCTGGATTCCTTTTACTTCTTTTTCTGCCCTCATTGCTGTGGCCAAAACTTCCAAAACTATATTGAATAGTAGTGGTGAAAGTGGGCACCCTTGTCTTGTTCCTGACTTTAAGGGAAATGCTTTCAATTTTTCACCATTTAGGATAATGTTTGCTGTGGGTTTGTCATATATAGCTTTTATTATGTTGAGGTATGTTCCATCTATTCCTGTTTTATGTAGAGTTTTTATCATAAATGCATGTTGAATTCTGTTCAAGGCTTTCTCTGCATCTATTGAGATAATCATATGGTTTTTATTTTTCAATTTATTAATGTGGTGTGTTACATTAATTGATTTGTGAATATTGAAGAATCCTTGCATCCCCGGGATAAAGCCCACTTGGTCATGGTGTATGATCTTTTTAATGTGTTGTTGGATTCTGATTGCTAGAATTTTGTTAAGGATTTTTGCATCTATGTTCATCGGTGATATTGGCCTGTAGTTTTCTTTTTTTGTGGCATCTTTGTCAGGTTTTGGTATTAGGGTGATGGTGGCCTCGTAGAATGAGTTTGGAAGGTTACCTTCCTCTGCAATTTTCTGGAAGTGTTTGAGTAGGATAGGTATTAGCTATTCTCTAAACTTTTGGTAGAATTCAGCTGTGAAGCCATCTGGACCTGGGCTTTTGTTTTATGGAAATTTCTGATTACAGTTTCAATTTCTGTGCTTGTGATGGGTCTGTTAAGATTTTCTATTTCTTCCTGGTTCAGTTTTGGAAAGTTGTACGTTTCTAAGAATTTGTCCATTTCTTCCAAGTTGTCCATTTTATTGGCATATAATTGCTGATAGTAGTCTCTTATGATCCTTTGTATTTCTGTGTTGTATGTTGTGATCTCTCCATTTTCATTTCTAATTTTATTGATTTGACTTTTCTCCCTTTGTTTCTTGATGAGTCTGGCTAATGGTTTGTCAATTTTATTTATCCTCTCAAAGAACCAGCTTTTGGCTTTGTTGATTTTTGCTATGGTCTCTTTTGTTTCTTTTGCATTCATTTCTGCCCTAATTTTTAAGATTTCTTTCCTTCTACTAACCCTGGGGTTCTTCATTTCTTCCTTTTCTAGTTGCTTTAGGTGTAGAGTTAGGTTATTTATTTGACGTTTTTCCTTGTTTCTTGAGATATGCCTGTATTGCTATGAATCTTCCCCTCAGCACTGCTTTTACAGTGTCCCACAGGTTTTGGGTTGTTGTGTTTTCATTTTCATTCATTTCTATGTGTATTTTGATTTCTTTTTAAATTTCTTCTGTGATTTGTTGGTTATTCAGAAGCGTGTTGTTCAGCCTTCATATTTTGCAATTTTTAATAATTTTTCTCATGTAATTGAGATCTAATCTTACTGCATTGTGGTCAGAAAAGATGCTTGGAATTATTTCAATTTTTTTGAATTTACCAGTGCTAGATTTATGGCCCAGGATATGATCCATCCTGGAGAAGGTTCCATGTGTGCTTGAGAAAAAGGTGAAATTCATTGTTTTGGGGTGAAATGTCCTATAGATATCAGTTAGGTATAACTGGTCTATTGTATCATTTAAAGTTTGTTTCCTTGTTAATTTTCTGTTTAGTTGATCTATCCATAGGTGTGAGTGGGGTATTAAAGTCTCCCACTATTTCTGTTATTGTTAATTTCCCCATTCATACTTGTTAGCATTTGTCTTACATATTTTGGTGCTCCTATGTTGGGTGCATATATATTTATAATTGTTATATCTTCTTCTTGGATTGATGCTTTGATCATTATGTAGTGTCCTTCTTTGTCTCTTTTCACAGCCTTTGTTTTAAAGTCTATTTTATCTGATATGAGTATTGCTACTCCTGCTTTCTTTTGGTCTCTATTTGCATGGAATGTCTTTTCCCAGCCCTTCACTTTCAGTCTGTATGTGTCCCCTGTTTTGAGGTGGTCTCTTCTGTGAAACATATATAGGGGCCTTGTTTTTGTATCCATTCAGCCAGTATTTGTCTTTTGGTTGGGACATTCAACCCATTTACGTTTAAGGTAATTATTGATAAATATGATCCTGTTGCCATTTTCTTTATTGTTTTGTGTTTGAATTTGTACACACTTTTTGTGTTTCCTGTCTAGAGAAGATCCTTTATCATTTGTTGGAGAGTTGGTTTGGTGGTGCTGAATTGTCTCAGCTTTTGCTTGTCTGTAAAGCTTTTGATTTCTCCTTCATATTTGAATTAGATCCTTGCTGGGTACAGTAATCTGGGCTGTAGGTTATTTTCTTTCATTACTTTATGTCTTGCCATCCCTTCCTGGCCTGAAGAGTTTCTATTGAAAGATCAGCTGTTATCCTTATGGGAATTCCCTTGTGTGTTATTTGTTGTTTTTCCCTTGCTGCTTTTAGTATTTGTCCTTTGTGTTTGATTCTTGTTAATTTGATTAATATGTGTCTTGGGGTGTTTTGCCTTGGGTTTATCCTGTTTGGGACTCTCTGGGTTTCTTGGACTTGGGTGATTATTTCCTTCCCCATTTTAGGGAAGTTTTGAACTATTATCTCCTCAAGTATTTTCTCATGGTCTTTCTTTTTGTCTTCTTCTTCTGGGACTCCTATGATTCGAATGTTGGGGCATTTAACATTGTCCTGGAGGTCTCTGAGATTGTCCTCATTTCTTTTAATTAGTTTTTCTTTTTTCCTCTCTGATTCATTTATTTCTACTATTCTATCTTCTACTTCACTAATCCTATTTTCTGCCTCCAGTTATTCTATTTCTTCCCTCCAGAGTGTTTTTGATCTCATTTATTGCATTATTCATTATATACTGACTTTTTTTTTTTTTAGGTCCTTGTTAAACCTTTCTTTCATCTTCTCAGTCCTTATCTCCAGGCTGTTTTCTGTGATTCCATTTTGATTTCAAGATTTTGGATCACTTCACTCTCATTAATCAGAATTCTTTATCAGGTAGATTCCCTATCTCTTCCTCTTTTGTTTGGTTTGGTGGGCATTTATCCTGTTCCTTTACCTGCTGGGTATTCTTTGTCTCTTCATCCTGTTTATATTGCTGTGTTTGGGGTGGCCTTTCTATATTCCAGCAGTCTGTGGAGTTCTCTTTATTGTTGAGTTTCCTCACTGTGGGTGGGTTTGTACTTGTGGCTTGTCAAGGTTTCCTGGTTAGGGAAGCTTGTGTCGGTGTTCTGGTGGGTGGAGCTGGATTTCTTCTCTCTGGAGTGTAATGAAATGTCCAGTTATGAGTTTTGAGATGTCAGTGGGTTTGGAGTGAGTTAGGGCAGCCTGTATATTGAAGCTCAGGGCTGTGTTCCTGTGTTGCTGGAGAATTTGCATGGTATGTCTTGCTCTGGAACTTGTTGGCCCTTGGGTGGTGCTTGGTTTCAGTGTAGGTATGGAGGCATTTGATGAGCTCCTGTCGATTAATGTTCTCTGGAGTCAGGAGTTCTCTGGTGGTCTCAGGATTTATACTTAAGCCTCCTGCTTCTGGTTTTCAGTCTTATTTTTACAGTAGCCTCAAGACTTCTCCATCTATACAGCACCATTGATAAAACATCTAGGTTGAAAATGAAAAGTTTCTCCACAGTGAGGGACACCCAGAGAGGTTCACAGAGTTATATGGAGAAGAGAAGGAGGGGATTAGAGGTGACCTGAATGAGACAAGGTGGAATCAAAAGAGGGTAGAGCAAGCTAGCCAGTAATTACTTCCTTATGTGCGCTCCACAGTCTGGACCGCTCAGAGATGTTCACAGAGTTATACAGAGAAGAGAAGAGGGAGGAAGGAGACAGAGGTGGCCTTGAGGATAAATGGGGGGAATCAAAAGGAGAGAGACAGATCCACCCAGTAATCAGTTCCCTAAGTGTTCTCCACCATCTGGAACACACAAAGAGATACACAGAGTTGGGTGGAGAAAAGAAGGGGGAGGGAGGAGACAGAGGTGACCTGGTGGAGAAAAAGAGAGTCAAAAGGGGGAGAGAGCAAGCTAGTAATCTCAATCCCAAGTAAAAATGGGTACTGAAGATTAGGTTCTTAAAGGTACAAAATTGATAACAAATACCAAAAAGCAAAGATTAAAAATCTAGAGGAGAGGTTGGATTTTCAAAAATACAATATTAAAGAAAAAAAAAAAAAACAGAGTCACAAAAATTATATAAAATATATATATATATATATATGAAGTTTGCTTTAAAAAATAGGGTCTCTTTTTTTGCAAAGTAATAGTAGGTTATAAAAATGAAAATTAAAGGAGTAATCAAGGACTTAAAATTTTTAAAAAATTAAAAAAATGATAGTAAAAATAGTAAAAATATATCTAGGACTTTCTCTGGTGGTGTTGTGGGCAGTGTGGGGTCAGTTCATTTTTGGCTAGTTCCTTGGTCCAGCTTATATTTCTCAAGATCTATAGGCTTCTTCCTATGTAGTTGGTACTAACTACAGGGTTTTAATCTATTGCACCTGTCACTTCCAAGATGGTTCCCTCTGTTTTGGCTTCTGTTTGCTGGTCTCTTCAGTGTCTGATTTTCGCCCTGCCACAAGGGGCAGTGGTGGACACGGCTCACTTGTTCAGTTGTGCTGTGGGGAGGGAGGGACGCTGCAAACAAATAACACTGGCGTGTGCTCATGGTATCTCAGCCACACTGGGCCTGCCTCCACTCATGGTGCGTGTTCCCTCCCTGCCCACACTGCTCAGGCTCTAGGTTGCTCCGCCGGGAACCGTCCGAGGCCGGCCCTGGGCTGCATGCACCTCCCAGGTCTACGCTGCTCAGGTTCTGGCACTCAAGTAGTCCTCAGAGGCGCAGACTCGGTTGGGCCTGCATTTTGTGACCTTCCCAGGTCAGAGCAGCTCAGGTGATAAGGTGTTTGGTGAGCGCAGTTGCTGCTACTTATTGCCTCCCCTGTCCCTGCTGCTCGGTTTTCTGGATGTACAACTGGTGTGCCTTCTCAGGCGGATGTTGACCGTCCAGAACCCCAAGAAGTCTTAGTTAGCAAAGAAGCCTGCTTGCAGTTTGGTAGATAACGCCTATCTGGGACTGCGATTGCCCCCTTCCGGCTCTGGCTGCCTGTCACCAGAGGGGGATGGTCTGCAGCCGACTATATCTGTTCAGTCCTTTATTCTGTGAGCGGGCCTGGCGGTGTCTTAGGTTAGGGCTTTTCGCTTGGTAGCTATCCCACAGTCTGGTTTGCTAGCCCAAGTTAGTTCCCTCAGTTGCCCTTGGGGCATTTAGGCCCGGTCCTTAATGTAGCCTGCGCCTCCCTGCCCAGCCCCCACTTGCTAGTGGTGGGTGCAGGATTCTGAGCTGCTTCTCCGCTGGGGGAGTTACCACTGGGCACGTAATCTGTGGGTTTTAATTCTTTATTTATTTTTCCTCCCAGTTACGTTGCCCTCTGTGATTCCAAGGCTCGCCACAGACTCGGCAGTGAGAGTGTTTCCTGGTGTTTGGAAACTTCTCTCTTTTTAAGACTCTCTTCCTGGGATGGAGCTCCATCCCTACATTTTTTGTCTCTCTTTTAGTCTTTTGTATTTTTTCCTACCTCCTTTCAAAGAGAATGGGGTGCTTTTCTGGGTGCCTGATGTCCTTTGCCAGCATTCAGAAGTTGTTTTGTGGAATTTACTCAGTGTTTAAATGTTCTTTTGATGAATTTTGGGGGGAGAAAGTGGTCTCCCCTTCCTATTCCTCCACCATCTTAGGACCACCTCCGACTCACAATTTTTAAAGATTATACTTCATTTGTAATTATTATAAATTATTGACTATATTCCCTGTGCTGTACAATAATATATCCTTGTAGATTATTTATTTTATACACAGTAATTTGTGCCTCTTAATTCCCTACTTCTATCTTGTTCCTTTCCTCTCTCCCTGGGGATTTCTTTACAAGGGTAGCAGATCCTATTTTTAGGGTAAGGTGAGTTCACCCTGCTTATTTAACTTATATGCAGAGTACATCATGAGAAACGCTGGACTGGAAGAAGCACAAGCTGGAATCAAGATTGCTGGGAGAAATATCAATAAAAATATGCAGATGACACCACTCTTATGGCAGAAAGTGAAGAGGAACTAAAAAGCCTCTTGATGAAAGTGAAAGAGGAAGGTGAAAACGTTGGCTTAAAGCTCAACATTCTTTGAGCCATCAAACTAAGATCATGGCATCTGGTCCCATCACTTCATGGCAAATAGATGGGGAAACAGTGGCTGACTTTATTTTTTTTTTGCTCCAAAATCACTGCAGATGGTGATTGCAGCCATGAAATTAAAAGATGCTTACTCCTTGGAAGGAAAGTTGTGACCAACCTAGATAGCATATTGAAAAGCAAAGATATTAGTTTGCCAACAAAGGTCTGTCTAGTCAAGGCTATGGTTTTTCCAGTGGTCATGTATGGATGTGAGAGTTGGACTGTGAAGAAAGCTAAGTGCCCAAGAATTGATGCTTTTGAACTGTGGTGTTGGAGAAGACTGTTGAGAGTCCCTTGAACTGCAAGGAGATCAGTCCTGGGTGTTCATTGGAAGGACTGATGCTGAAGCTGAAACTGCAATAGTTTGGCCACCTCATGTGAAGAATTGACTCATTGGAAAAGACCCTGATGCTGGGAGGGATTGAGAGCAGGAGGAGAAGGGGACAACACAGGATGAGATTGCTGGATGGCATCACTGACTGGATGGATGTGAGTCTGAGTGAACTCCGGGAGTTGGTGATGGACAGGGAGGCCTGGCCTGCTGTGATTCATGGGGTCGCAAAGAGTCAGACACAACTGAGTGACTGATCTGAACTGAGTTCACCTAAGCTCAGTGGGAGGATTGTGATTGGTGTATGTTAGGTTTCCTTGACAAGTGTTTTCCCTAACTGCAGGCTGACTTAGGCTCAGATTTGTAATGTGAGCTGGGTCCTTGGGGTGACCTTCATTTTTGGGGTCCTGATATAAAATAAACTTTATCAACTTCAGTTCCAGAATGCTTCATGGGATACATACGATGATATATATTATAAAATATATTTAAAACATATAATTAATATGAAATATATCTTACATATAATCATTTGGGGATGTATTCTTATTAACAGAAATAATGTCAAGCAATATTAGATATATTTAAACAAATATATCTTATGAAGATATAATACAATATTAAGCAATAATAGATTATTCCTAAGAAAGATGCATACAAATAATACACAAAATTATAGAGAATTGAGAAATAAGGAACTATTTTCAGCATGTTTCATGAGGCCATCATAACCATGTGATATTCTCATTTTTGTTCAATCCCATTCAGTTGACTATGGGCTGGACCTAGTGACTTTCTTTGAATTGAATATGGTAGAGGTGATGGGATGGTACTTCCAAGATTACATTGCAAAAGCCTGTGATATCTTTGTGATATTCTGTTGCTCTAGCTTGATCACTATGAAACAACCAGCTGCCATGTAGTACACTGCCCTAAAGACTATGTACCAAGGAACTCAGACTGTTTTCAGTCAAAAACCAGCAACATACAGGAGTTCATAGTCCGATAACCCTAAAATAACTAAATTTTCCCAACCATCAAGTGAGTAAGCTTGGAAACCAATCATTCCCTACTTGAAATTTGACATGACTGCCAACCTGGCTAACATCTTGACTGAAGCCTGTGAGAAATTCTCTAAAAGTGAGAACTCAGTTAAGATGCATGTATATTCCTGATCTATGGATACTGTGACATAATAGGGAAATACTTTTTAGGCTACTGTGATGGTTAATTTTATGTGTCAAAACCCAATTGACTGGTCACAGGGTACCCAGATTACATATGACTTTGGAGTGTGTCTATAAGACTGTATCTAGATGAGATTAGCATTTGAATGGTGGACTAAATACAGTAGATTGCCCTTCCCAGTGTGGGTGGGTAGGCATCACCCAACTCATTGGGGACCTGACTAGAACAAAAGACAGGAGAAAGAGGCATTGGCCCCTTTTATTCATCCTGTCTGATTACTTGAGACATTGGTCTTCATTTGCCCTCCAAACCTCTGGTTCTTAAGCCTTTAAATCTGAGCTGAAATCGACACCACTGGCATCCCTGCTTCTCAGGCCTTCAGACTAAAACTGATTTATGTCACTGCCTTGCCAGGGTCTCTGGCTTGCAGACAGTAGATTGTGGGAATTTTGAACCTCCTTCATATTTATAGGAGCCAATTCCTTGTAAAGAAATCTGTTCCAAAAATATCCTATTCTGTCTCTTTTTCTGGAGAATGCTGACTAATGCACCCATTAAACATGGGTGTAAATTGTTATGCAGCAAAAGGCGACATTTAAGAAGAACATTACCCACTCCAGTGTTCTTGCCTGAAGAATCCCAGGGACAGGGGAGCCTGGTGGGCTGCCGTCTATGGGATTGCACAGAGTTGGACACGACTGAAGTGACTTAGCAGCAGCAGCAGCAAGAAGAACATTATGAGTAGGTGAAATTATATGACAATTTTTCCCATGGACATAGATGCAAAAACATAAACAAAATATTGGTAAACCAAATTCCATGATATAAAGAGGTAATACAGGTGGTGCTAGTGGTAAAGAATCTGCCTGCCAATGCAGGAGACATAAGAGATACAGATTCAATCCCTGTGTTGGGAAGATACTCTTGAGGAGGGCATGGCAACCTATTACAGTATTCTTGCCTGCAGAATCCCATGAACACAGGAGCCTGGTGGGCCCCAGTCCATAGGTTAGCAAAGAATCTGACACAATTGAAGCGACTTAGCAGGCAGGCAGGCAAAGTGTAGTAGACTGGGTTTGTGTTTAATACAGGATTTGTTCAGTTTTTGAAAACTGGTTTCCCACAGTATCAGAATAAAAGGAGAAAATCATATCATTTTTCAGTTCAGTTCAGTTCAGTTCAGTCGCTCATTCGTGTCTGACTCTTGGCGACCCCATGAAACGCAGCATGCCAGGCCTCCCTGTCCATCACCAACTCCTGGAGTTCACCCAAACCCATGTCCATTGAGTCAGAGTCGGTGATGCCATCCAACCGTCTCATCCTCTGTCATCCTTTTCTTCTCCTGCCCTCAATATTTCCCAGCATCAGGGTCTTCTCAAATGACTCAGCTCTTCACAACAGGTGGCCAAAATATTGGAGTTTCAGCTTCAACCTCATTCCCACCAATGAACACCCAGGACTAATCTCCTTTAGAATGGACTGGTTGGATCTTCTTTCAGTCCAAGAGACTCTCAAGAGTCTTCTCCAACACCACAGTTCAAAAGCATCAATTCTTCAGAGCTCAGTTTTCCTTATAGTCCAACTCTTACATCCATACATGACCACTGGAAAAACCATAGCCTTGACTAGACGGACCTTTGTTGACAAAGTAAAGTCTCTGTTTTTCAATATGCTGTCTAGGTTAGTCATAACTTTCCTTCAGAGTGTATATTCTTGCAATGATAGAATAATAGATTAGTCAAACATAATGGAGAAGGCAAAACAAACCCATAACAGAGTTCATACCTCAGTGCAGTGGGGAGAGGGTGATATTTTTCATAAAATGATGCTGGTCAACTACATGGAGAATTTTTAGGAAGGAAAATATACTTGATCTTTGTGTTATATCCTCCCTCTCCACAAAATCATACAGATGTAGGGGATTATAGAACTGAGTACTAAAGCATATGATGAAGTTTTTGGAAGATAATATAGGGGGATAGCTTCATGATGAGTAGGGAAAGCAATAGCCTTAATGGAAAAGATGAATATATTGTGATTGTATTAAAATTAAGAACTTACCCTGAAAAGTTGGAGTGAAAGAATATATTAATACCAATACTGAATTCATCTCCAAAACCTACAGTTTATCTAAAAAGTGTAGAAAACAAAGCAGAAAAAAAAGACATGTAATAAGATGAGCAAATCACTGATAAGCATATGGAAAGGTACTTAAACTCATTAATAACCAGCAAGATTTTTTAAAAAATGAATTTAAGCCTAAAAAATAAATAACCAGCAAAATAAAATTATAATACTACTCATATCATCAGAATGGAAAAATTTGAAATATCAACAATTTCAAGTGTGGTGAAGATATGAAAGAATTCTCATATACTGTTGGTGGAAATATAAATTATAACATCTCTCTAGGAAACAATGCGTCATTAAAGTTAAAAAAACATATGTCCTGTGCCCCCACAGATACATTTCTAAGGATGTATCTTCCACATATGTTCATACATTTGTAAAGTATACAGTGATATTCAGTATAGCATTTTTATAGCAGCATAAGGCTGAAAAAAGTGTTCATCAATGGGGACTGCTCAAATAAATTCAGATACTTGTGTGCAATGTAAACTGCGCAGTTATTGAAAAGAATGGTGTAGTTCTATACCTACCAATATAAAACTATATGCATTATATATAAAATAAAATAGTGTGCAATGGAGTATCTTTCTTAAAAGTAAGCCATCTATAGATAATATTTCTTTTCTCAAATTATTTTATTTTACAAAATGAATAAGAGTAGTTGCTCCTAGAGAAGAAAAGTGGTGGTAGAAGAGTTTATCTTTTGTATCATATGCATATTTTACCTGTTCAAAAGTAGCTTTTAAAAGAACTACAGAAAAGACAGGAAGTATTAATAGTAGCTAATCGTGTGTTACTTTGATTATAAAAGGACCCTGAGATACATGACAACTGTAGGTACCATTTTTTGTTTGATATTGAAAATAAGGACAGTCTCCAAAACTTGATGGTTGTCTATGAGATGTTTGGTAAGAGCTGTTTGGTATAAAATCTTACTGCCTTATGTATTTATTTTTTTGTTGTAATACATTTGTTAACATAGCTGCTCATACAGGAGAGTGGGGAAGAATTAAGCCAGATGAAGCGGATTGAGCATAGACATTGTACTACCTTAACCAGAGGAGCAGAAAGTTTGCTAAGTTACACTGGGGAGATTTCCTGAAGTTTTTACTCCAGTCCATGTATTCATCTTCTGCAGTCTGGGCTCAAACTGTGTAATAGTTGCACCTGCTATTCTTAAATGCAGCTAAAGATTGAATGGTGGATTAAATAGCCACTTGATTTTGCTATTGAGACCAATGACTGCAGGTGTAAGTAATTTTGCATTCTATTCTATCTCCTCCAGCTTACCGCCAAAAACATGTCTTTTAAAATCTAGGTTCCTGATGGAAGTTGGGAGGAGCATTTGACTTTTGAGCAGCAACCGGAAATTAGATTTTCAAAAAGGATATGACAGTCTATGTTTAAAGGCTTTGGTGGAAAACCAGGGGCTTTGTACCAAATGACAGATCTAAGAACTGCATTCTACTCTTTCTATACATTTTTGAACTTTTAAATATCAAAAAGTTACCACAACTCCTCTTCCTAAGGTTATAAGAGTTTACTGCAAACAATTTCTTTGTAGAGGAACTTAATTAAAAAGTATAGGTGGGACTCACATTTGCAGAGTATTTCCCTGAAGAATTGTGTATATTCTGAATTCTGGAAAATTAAATTACATTTTACATGCAGTAGGGGAATTTTCTATTTAAAGACAATCTTTGATTTGTCACTTCATTTTATTAGGCTTGCTTAATTAAATTTAGCATAGTGGAGGTAAAATTACCCAGTACCTGGCATTGTTATCCACTACCAAAGGAGCATTTAATTTAGTTTTAACATAAAATCTTACAGATGTTTGAACTTATCAATCTAGTCTACAAAATTGATTGGATAGCTATTTGATGACAAAATCTGAAAGTGAAACAAAATGAAAGGGACTATAGGGAATATATCAGAGAAGGCAATGGCACCCCACTCCAGTACTCTTGCCTGGAAAATCCCATGGATGGAGGAGCCTGGTAAGGCTGCAGTCCATGGGGTCACACAGAGTCGGACACGACTGAAGTGACTTAGCAGTAGCAGCAGTAGCATAGGGAATATATAGACTGTGCTCCTGGGAAGATTACACTGCAGAGTTGGAAAAAATACAAACCCCTTTCCTCAAAAGGTAACCAAATAGTTATTAAGCACTTTTCAGGGCAAGTGAGCAATGCAAAGTTACATATTCAACATACAACAGGAGAAAATATATAGAACAAGGAAATGAAATTTGTGGGGAAGTTAAACAGAAGCTACTTAGTAAGAAAAGGTTATCTGTTCACCAAGTAATGAGTACATACATATCAACATGCCTACTTTGGTTTTACCTCCTCCTTCTCCATCTTTCTTCCCTTCTTTTCTTCCTACCCCCCAACAATGTTTATTACACTGCAGAACCAATAAACACAATTTCAAAGATTTTTTTCTGATGAAACTTCCAAGTTTAGACTGAGTCTGTGCTCAAGACCTTTAAGAGCTTGAAAGCATTTTCATAAATTGTTCCCCGGTGCCTTTGACCTAATTTCTGGAAACTATTTGAAAACCTCAGGTGTCTGAATGCAAATTTTATCCTTACAGTTCATTAATAGCTCTATAAAAGTTAAATATATGACCTGCTGCAAATTGAAACAGCTAAACTATTTGCTTAATGGATACATTGCCTAGGTACCATAATACTAAGAGGAATATAAGGTCATAGTATCAATTTTATTTGCTCATTTATTTTTTTTGCCTTTCATCATCCCTATTTCTATGTGTTAAGAATGCAAATTTCTACTAGAATATATCAAACTAAAAATAATTTTTAACATAATGTGAGAAAATGAAAAGTACTCTTTTGGTTAAGGCCTAATTTGAGATAATATATACTATTTATTGAATATCATATCTAGGTTTGTGATAAATGCTATGTGTGTGTGTGTATATATATGTATACACACAGTCATATATACTCTTTAGAATAAGACACAATAAGTTAGGTTATTACCATTTAACAGATGAGAATAAGCAGATAAAGACTATACAATTTACAGAAGGTCATGAAGCTAGTAAGCAATAAATCAGAGTCCAAAACCTGGATTTTAATTTCTTTTACACTAAATTGGAGTCAGTTTATCCAAGTCCATATTTTATCTCCTGTCAGTTATTAAATGTGTAACCATGGGCAAGACAGTTAACATCTTTCTGTTTTGTTTTTTTTTTTTTGTCTTTTAAACAGGGATACTAGTGTACAGGATCTATATCAAGGATGTTCTTTACAAAGAATTAGTTGATGTATATAAGGCAGTTAAGAATGCCTGATGTGTTAGCTATTTTATTATTGTTGTTACAATACCATTGGAAGAAAAGGAGATTAATTGCCTTATTTTTATTTACTGAAAGCTTGATATAGCCACTTGCACATGGGTACTCCATCACAGTTGGAGAATGGGATCTTCTGATTAACACAATATTGTATTTGATAGAATGTTATAAGGTATATCTTATTCACATAATAGATTATCAAAGAATGTAAAATATTATACTAAAGCAAACTTATACTGAAAGCATTTTATCTTTTAAATGAATCAGAAAACTCTTCCATTTATGCTATGGCTTTAGACTCACCAATAAAACATTCCCCTTAGACTCTTGGTTACCATTCCAGCATGTAAGAAGTTTAGATGTGACCACTTCACCCTAGAAGTAAATACGAAATATACTGAAAAATCAGCAACTTTTCCTAGATCTGTGAAAGAAGTGAGTTCACAGGTCAAAAGCAGAAACCTCCATAGGAACCAGTGCCAGAGTAGGAAATCCTAAAGTGTAATCAATTGCTAGAGTCTCGATGTAGACAAGTTTGAGAGATAAAAACTCCAAACTTTTGTGAGTTTTCTGTACTAGAATTCTACCAGATTCTTATAATGAATATTGAAGAAAAATCCCCTCCTGCTTCTGGAAAGGGAGGGAACAAAGAACTATTTTGAAATATGCAAAGCATTCTGTTATTTTTTAACAGTGTATGCCCTTAGGAGGAACTAACCAGACCTTAACTTACTTGGGCTTTTAGGAAAGGCTAACTGACCTAGGGGGAAGAAAATACTCAAGTCAGCTCTAGCCCACCACATGAGAGAAGAGAAATATCCAACTCAAGCTCACTCTACCCATCTTTTCCAATCAAAGTGGAGGGGATACTAAGCACCATATGAAATGTTCAAATAAAACCAGAAAAGGCAGACAAAAATAGGAACTAAGAAGAACAACAACAACAAAAAAAAATAGAAAAAAAGTAACAAATGTGATAGATAATAATCCAACTATATATCAATAATCACTTTGAACATCTATGATCTAAATGCACCAATCAAAAGATGAAGACAGGGTAGGTCCGCCCAAATGACCCAACTTTATGTTGTCTACAAGAAACCAGCTTTAAATATAATGGATGGAGAAAGATATATTATGCTACCACTAATCAAAATAAGGCAGGGTTAGCTTTATTAACTTCAGATACAGCAGCCTTCAGATCAAGGGAAGTTATGAGAGATAATAAGTACCTTAAATGATAAAGGGATCAATTTTCCAAGATACATAAGAATCCTTAAAGTTTATGCACCTAACAAGAATGATGAAATAAGTGAGACAAAAACTGATAAAACTGCAAGAAGAAATAGATGGGTCCAATATCACAGATGAAAATTTCAGCACCTCACCATCAAAAATGGATGTATCAAGTAGGCAGAATATCAGTAAAAATAAAGTTGAACTCAATATATCATCATCAATCACCTAGACATAATGGACATCTATAGTCTACTTGCCTTTTCATACTGTTCTTGAGAAACCTGTATATAGGTCAGGAAGCAAGTTAGAAATGGACATAGAACAACAGCCTGGTTCCAAATAGGAAAAGGAGTATGTCAAGCCTGTATATTGTCACACTGATTATTTAACTTATATGCAGACTACATCATGAGAAATGCTGGGCTGGAGGAAGCACAAGCTGGAATCAAGATTGCCAGGAGAAATATCAATAACCTCAGATATGCAGATGACACCACCCTTGTGGCAGAAAGTGAAGAAGAATAAAGAGCCTCTTGATAAAAGTGAAAGAAGAGAGTGAAAAAGTTGGCTTAAAGTTCAACATTCAGAAAACTAAGATCATGGCATGCTGTCCCATCACTTCATGGGAAATAGATAGGGAAACAGTGGCTGACTTTATTTTTCTGGGCTCCAAAATCATTGCAGATAGTGATTGCAGCCATGAAATTAAAAGACGCTTACTCCTTGGAAGCAAAGTTATGACAAACCTATAACATATTAAAAAGCAGAGACATTACTTTCCCCACAAAGGTCTGTCTAGTCAAGGCTATGGTTTTTCCAGTAGTCATGTATGGATGTGAGAGTTGGACTATAAAGAAATTTGAGCACCGAAGAATTGATGCTTTTGAAGTGCGGTGTTGGAGAAGACTGTTGAGAGTCCCTTGGACTGCAAGGAGATCCAACCAGTCCATCCTAAAGGAGATGAGTCCTGGGTGTTCATTGGAAGGACTGATGTTGAAGCTGAAACTCCAATACTTTGGCCACCTGATGTGGAGAGCTGACTCATTTGAAAAGGCCCTGATGCTGGGAAAGACTGAGGGCAGGAGAAGGGGATGACAGAGGATGAGATGGTTGGATGGCATCACCGACACAATGGACATGGGTTTGGGTGGACTCCAGGAGTCGGTGATGGACAGGGAAGCCTGGTGTACTGTGGTTAATGGGGTCACAAAAAGTCGGACACAATTGAGCGACTGATAGTTGAACTGATAATTGAACTGATAGTCTACTTGATGCAACAAAAGTAGACTATACATTGTTTTCAAACTCACACAGGACATTTGCTATAAAACACATAGAAGATAATATAGGAGAAAATCTAGATAATCTGGGTTAGGTGATGACTTTTTAAGTACAACACCAGAAGCTCAATCTATGCTGAATTTCATTAGAATTAAAAACTTCCACTCTGTAAAAGCAGTGTGAATAGAATGAGAATACCATCTATGGACTGATAGAAAATATATGTGAAAGATACATCTGACTGTTACCCAAATATACAGTGAACTCTTAAAACTCAACAATAAAAAGCTAACAACCAATTTAAAAATAGGTTAATACTTTGAAACTCCACTGAAGCAGATGTACAGACGGCAAAGAAGCTTCTTAAAAGGTCCTCCATATCATATGTCATCAGGGAAATGCAAATTAAAACAAGATGATGTCACTACACACACCTATTAGAATGGCAAAAATGCAGAAGATCAGCAATACCAAATGTTGGTGAATCTATAAAACTATGGGTAGTCTCAGGGACTTGCCTGGCAGTCCAGTGATTAAGACTTCTTCCAATGCAGGGAGCACAGTTTCGATCACTGATCAGGGAGCTAAAATCCCACATGCCTTGCATCCAAAATCCAAAACATTAAACAGAAGCCATATTGTAATAGATTCAATATTTTTCAAGACTTTGAAAAAGGTCCACATCAAGAAAACATATAAATAAATAAGAAAAAAAGCTACAGGAAGTCTCATTTATTGCTGGTAGAAATACAAAATGTATAACCACTTTGAAAGACAGTTTGGCAACTTCTTACTAAGCTAAGCATACTTTTACAATATCATCCAGCAATCAGACTACCTGGTATTTATCCAGAGGAGTTGAAAGCTTATGTCCACAAAATACCTGTACACAGATCTTTCTAGTTGCTTGATAATTGGCCATAACCTGAAAGCAACCAAGTTGTCCTTTGGTAGGTGAATGTATAAACAAACTATGGTTCACCACAAAAGTGGAATATTATTTATCACTAAAAAGAGCTATCAAGCCATGAAAGGATAAGGAGGAAATATAAGTGCATGTTGCTGCTGCTGCTGCTGCTAATAACTTGCTTCAGTCATGTCTGACTCTTTGCGACCCCATAGACGGCAGCCCACCAGGCTTCTCTGTCCCTGGGATTCTCCAGGCAAGAACACTGGAGCGGGTTGCCATTTCCTTCTCCAATGCATGCATGCATGCTAAGTTGCTTCAGTCATGTCTGACTCTGTGTGACCCTGTGGACAGCAGCCCACCAGGCTCCTCTGTCCACAGGATTCTCCAGGCAAGAATTGGGAGAAGTGCATGTTACTAACTGAAAAAAGTCAATATGGAAAGATACACACTATGTGATTTAAACTATGTGACATTCTAGTAAATGCAGAACTCTGGAGTCAATGCAGATATCAGTGACTTCTAAGGTCTAGGAAGGAGGGAGGGATAAATATACAGAGCAAGAGGATTATTAGCATGTGAAATTAGTCTGGATGATACTATGCTGCTAAGTCACTTCAGTCGTGTCCGACTCTGTGGGACCCCATAGACGGCAGCCCACCAGGCTTCCCCGTCCCTGAGATTCTCCAGGCAAGAATACTGGAGTGGGTTGCCATTTCCTTCTCCAATGCATGAAAGTGAAAAGTAAAGTGAAGTTGCTCGGTCGTGTCCGACTCTCAGCGACCCCACGGACTGCAGCCCACCAGGCTCCTCCGTCCATGGGTTTTCCAGGCAAGAGTACTGGAGTGGGTTGCCATTGCCTTCTCTAGTAGATATATGTCATTATCCATTTGTCCAAACCCATAGGATGTATAGCACTGAGAGAGAGAGAGAGAGAGAGAGAGAGAGAGAGAGAGAAAGAGAGAAAGTCAGTTGTGTCTGACTCTTTGTGACCCCATTGACTGTAGCCTACCCGGCTCCTCCATCCATGGGATTTTCCAGGCAAGAGTACTAGAATGGGTTGCCGTTTCCTTCTCCAGGGGATCTTCCCGACCCAGGGATCAAACCCAGGTCTCCCACATTGCAGGCAGACCCTTTACCATCTGAGTCACCAGGGAAGCCAAGAGTGAGTGCTAAATTAACCATGTACTTTAGGTACTTATCATGAGTTAATGCAGGTTTGTAAATGCTAATAAGTGTGCCCTCTGTTGGTGGATGTTGATAATGACAGAGTTTCTGCCTATGTGGCAGTAGGGGAACTATGGGATATCTCTGTGCTTTCTGCTGAGTATTGCTGTGAATCTGAAATTGTTCTAAAAACTCAGGTCTATTACAAAATTCATTTGTCTTAATTTTTTCAGCAGTGTAATTGTAAGTCAAGAGTCTAATGTAATACAGGAGAAAAAGTAGAATTTACTCTTAAAGAACAAACTAACTGATGCTTTGGGTTTATTCAAGGGGTTAATTTTAAAGTAGAACATATTCTACTTGTTGATACATAGCATTAAAGATTTTCTTTTTTGTGGGGAAAAAAACATAATGCCATAACTGGGAGGGGGTTTTGCAGAGTACACAGACTTTTCACATAGGGGTTGGGTTGCTCTTCATTTATACCGACTTTGGCTTGCCATTAGGTCTAATTTTGAGCTTTCACTTGAAAGATGAATTTCTCTCTAACTAGTATCCAGTAGAGCAAACAAAGGAGATAGTTCGTTGGATATATTAAGTTCACATTTATTAATCATTGCTTAAATTATCTCTGTGATACCAAAACAAATAGCTGTTTTCCAGGATTAATGAACAAGTCATTCCAATTAAAAGAAATCATTAAAATGCAAGTTCCATTTTCTGCTTAAGTCTGGGCAGCACTTTAAATATTTTTTTTTAGATTGGCTTGAGGATTTAATTGTTTAATTTCATGTAAAGTTATAGGATTCAAATACTGAGATTTTAAATTTTTGGACAAGATATAGTAACAAACATTTACCACCACATCATGTGCCCAAAAATAACAGGAAAGAAAATCAAACAAAGCCCTGACAAAACATGAGAAGTGATGGATATCAAGAAAATTAGGACGATGATCCATAAGGGATGGGAAAAATGAAAACAAAAGATAAAGATAAGTCCCATCTTTGTTCCACTTTACTGACTTGAGGGAGTTTCCAGGCTATGTTGAAGATAGAGGGAATACAAGGTAGATCTGTCAGACTCCCTGCATTCAGAAGAGGGAGCTAAGAATCTGAGAACATCAAGGTGAATAGAATTGTTTGTCAGAGTAACAGAGAAGAGAGAGGTACATAGAGAACTTTACAAATGTGTGTATGGTCATCCTTGAGCATTGAGCAGAGTACTGATTGTTCAATGTTTGTAAGGAAAACACTTAAGAGCAAGGAAAGAACCAATTGAGAGGATAGAGGGAACAGTGTTTAGCAATCATACAGGGCCAGGGATCGTGCCTATTCAAACATGCAGAGAGGAAAAGGTTCATCATTCATGGGGCACTGGGGATAAAATTCAGTCTATCCAGACAACTCAGGGCCTCTTTTCAGTATTGGTAATAGCTAGAGTAAGCTAAGTGGAGCTAAGTCGACTTGGCTAACTAATCTCAAAAGCAAGACTCAAAAGGATAAAATAGTTTCTAGGTAATTTATTTATTAAAAAAAAAAAGTTATTTATGTATTTGGCTGTTCCAGGTCTTAGTTGTGGCTTGCAGAGTCTAAGTGCATGACCAGGGCTAGAAGCCAGGCCCCCTCATTGGGAACTCAGAGTCTTAACCACTGGACCACGAGGGAAGTTCCTACAAGTAATGTAAATGCGTCCCATAACAAAGTACAAAAATATTTATAGGATTACAAAAACATTTTGTTATCCTTTGCCAACAAAGGTCCGTCTACTCAAAGCTATGGTTTTTCCAGTAGTCATGTATGGATGTGAGAGTTGGACTATAAAGAAAGCTGAGCATTGAAGAATTGATGCTTTTGAACTGTGGTGTTGGAGAAGACTCTTTAGAGTCCCTTGGACTGCAAGGAGATCTAACCAGTCCATCCTAAAGGAAATCAGTCCTGAATATTCATTGGAAGGACTGATGTTGAAGCTGATACTCCAATCCTCTGGCCATGTGATGTGAAGAACTGACTCATTGGAAAAGACCCTGATGCTGGGAAAGATTGAAGGCAGGAGGAGAAGGGGATGCCAGAGGAGGAGATGGTTGGATGGCATCACTGACTTGAGGGACATGAGTTTGAGTAAGCTCTGGGTGTTGGTGACGGACAGGCAAGCCTGGCATGCTGCATTCCATGGGGTCACAAAGAGTCGGACATGACTGAGCAAATGAGCTGAACTGAACTGAACAAAAACGTGCAGTTCCTAACAAAGTAGAATTCACACTGTTTGGCATCCAATCAATAATTGTTGGGTATGAATCAAAGCAAGGCTATATGGTCCATAATAAAGAGAAAAATCAAGCAATTAAAACCAACCAGAACTGAAACTGGTGTTATTAGCAGACTTCAGAACATTTATTATAACTATTGTAGATATTGAGGAAGTTAAAGTGAAGCATAAAAACTATTCTTAAGTGTCCAAATCAAATTTAGAGAAGTGAAAGCTACAACATCTGAGATGAAGAAAAAATACAAGGGTTAGATTTCAGAGGATATTAGATCTTGAAGAAAATATTAGCAAACTTGAACACACAGCAGTAGACACTTTCCAAAATAAAAAGGAAAACAAGACTTAAAAGTAAATTGACAAAGAGCATTTGTGAGTTACTGTACTACTTCATTTTGCCCGAGACATGCTTAATCACAGTTCCTGAAGAAGAAAGAGAAGGGAGAACAGGAAAAAGTATTTGAAGAGATAACGGCTCAGAACTTTCCATATTTATGAAAAGTATAAACCCACATTTTTAAAACTAATTGTACTTATTTATTTATTTTTGGCATGCTGGGTCTTTGTTACTGTGTGGGCTTTTCTCCAGTTGCAGCAAGTAGGGGCTACTCTCTAGTTGTGGTGCACAGGCTTCTCACTGTAGTGGCTTCTCTTGTTGCAGAGCAGGAGCTCTAGGGCATGCGCACCACGTGGGCCCAGCAGTTCCTGCTCCCAGGCTCTAGAGCACAGACTCAATAGTTGTGGTACACTGGCTTAGTTGCTCCTTGGCATGTGGAATCTTCCCGGATCAGGGATGGAACCCATGTCTCCTGTATTGACAGGCCAGTTCTTCACCACTGAGCCACTAGGGAAGTCCCTAAACCCAGGTTTCTAAGAAACTCAACAAAGCACAAGTACCATAAGAAAATCATAGCAAGACAAAATTTAATCAACTGGTTCAAAGTCAATGATAAAAAGAAAAATTTTAAAGCAGCAATAGTAAAACAGACACTTTACATACAGGGGTACAGACTTGAAGAAGAGCGCTTTCACTTCTGTTCAACCTTATGCAAGAGGTTAGAGTCAGTGCAGTAAGGGAATATAAAAACATAAAATGCATTCAGGATGGAAGAAATAAATAACTGTCTTCACTTGAAGAATACATGATGAAATCTAAAAAAAAAAAAGCTATTAGAACTAATAGTCTTTAGGATATATAATAAAATGCGAAGTTAATTACATTGTTCTATACTAGCAGCAAGAAATCAGAATTTGAAAAAAATCACTATTTATAATAGCATTGAAAAATATGAAATACATAGGAATAAATCTGACATAACACCTGCTAAACCTGTATACTGAAAACCTCCAAGTATTGCTGAGAGAAATTAAGATCTAAACAGAAAGATACTCTATCTTCTTTGGCCAAATGACTGATTATTGTTAATATATTTCTGCCAACTGAATTATAAAATCAATGTAATCCCAATAAAATCCCAGTAGGCTTTTTAACACAGTTGAAAAATTAATTATAAAATCTGTATAAAAGTACAAAGGACCTAAAATAGCTGAAACAGTTTTGAAACAGAAGAATAAGTTGTATGGCTAATATTACCTGATTATAAGAATGATTATGAGGTACAGTAAGCAAGGTAGGATATCCCAATAGATGAGTAGAATGAAAAGAGAACCCACAAATACACACATATGGAAACTGATATTTTAATTTATAATACACATAAAATTTACCATCTTAATTTAAAATTGTACAGTTCAGTGATATTAAGTGCATTCATCATAATATGAATGCACTTAATCACCACCATCTATCTCCAGAACTCTTTTCATCTTATAAAACTGAAATTAGGCACCCATTAAACAACTTGCCATTGCCCCCTCACTACAGCCGCTCACAATCACCATTATACATTCTATCTTTATGGATTTGACTATTCCATGTACCTATTATAAGTTGAATGATATGGCATTTGTCTTTTTGTGGCTGACTTATTTTACCTAGCAAAATATCTTCAAGGTTCATTTATATTCTGAGTCAAAGTCTCCTTACTTTTAACATATTCCATTGTATATATTACTATATCCCACATTTTGTTCATCTATTTCTCCATCAAACGCTTAGGTTGTTTGCACCTCTTGGCTCTTGTGAAAAACGCTGCTATGAACGTGAGTATGCAAATGTCTCTTGGAGACTATGCTTTAAATACCTTTGGGTACATACCCAGAAGTAGAATTTCTGGATCATATGGCAATTTTGTTTTTAATTTTTTGGAGACACTGCCATTCTGTTTTTCCTAGCAGCTGCACCATTTAACATTCTCATTGGCAGTTACAAGAATTCCATTTCCTCCACATCCAAATAAACACTTGTTATTTTATGATTCCTTTTTTAATAGTAACCATCCTAGTGAGTATTAAATAGTATCATATTGTAGTTTTGAATTGCATTTCCCTAATTCTTTGTGATGTCAATCATCTTTTTGTATGTTTATAGGCCATTTGTATATCTTAGGAGAAATATCAGTTTGAGTCTTTAGCTCATTTTTGAATCAAGTTGTTTTCTTGCTGTTGAATTTTAGGAGTTTTCTGTTCACTTATCAGATATGTGATTTGTAAGTATTTCTCACACTCTATGGGTTGCTGTTTAACTCTGTTGATTGTGTGTTTTGATGTGCAGAAATTTTTAATTTTGACATCAGGTCAGATCAGATCAGATCAGTCACTCAGTCGTGTCCGACTCTTAGCGACCCCATGAATTGCAGCACGCCAGGCCTCCCTGTCCATCACCAACTCCCGGAGTTCACTCAGACTCATGTCCATTGAGTCAGTGATGCCATCCAGCCATCTCATCCTCTGTCGTCCCCTTCTCCTCTTGCCCCCAATCCCTCCCAGCATCAGAGTCTTTTCCAATGAGCCAGCTCTTCGCATGAGGTGGCCAAAGTACTGGAGTTTCAAGCCTTAGCATCATTCCTTCCAAAGAAATCCCAGGGCTGGTCTCCTTCAGAATGGACTGGTTGGATCTCCTTGCAGTCCAAGGGACTCTCAAGAGTCTTCTCCAATACCACAGTTCAAAAGCATCAATTCTTCAGCGCTCAGCCTTTTTCACAGTCCAACTCTCACATCCATACATGACGACAGGAAAAACCATAGCCTTGACTAGACGAACCTTTGTTGGCAAAGTAATGTCTCTGCTTTCTAATATGCTATCTAGGTTGGCCGTAACTTTCCTTCCAAGGAGTAAGCGTCTTTTAATTTCATGGCTGCAGTCACCATCTGCAGTGACTTTGGAGCCCCAAAAATAAAGTCTGACACTGTTTCCACTGTTTCTCCATCTATTTCCCATGAAGTGATGGGACCAGATACCATGATCTTCGTTTTATGAATGTTGAGCTTTAAGCCAACTTTTTCACTCTCCTCTTTCACTTTCATCAAGAGGCTTTTTAGTTCCACTTCACTTTCTGTCATAAGGGTGGTGTCATCTGCATATCTGAGGTGATTGATATTTCTCCCGGCAATCTTGATTCCATCTTGTGTTTCTTCCAGTCCAGCGTTTCTCATGATGTACTCTGCATATAAGTTAAATAAACAGGGTGACAGTATACAGCCTTGACGTACTCCTTTTCCTATTTGGAACCAGTCTGTTGTTCCATGTCCAGTTCTAACTGTTGCTTCCTGACCTGCATACAAATTTCTCAAGAGGCAGATCAGGTGGTCTGGTATTCCCATCTCTTTCAGAATTTTCCACAGTTTATTGTGATCCACACAGTCAAAGGCTTTGGCATAGTCAATAAAGCAGAAATAGATGTTTTTCTGGAGCTCTCTTGCTTTTTCGATGATCCAGCAGATGTTGGCAATTTGATCTCTGGTTCCTCTGCCTTTTTTAAAACCAGCTGGAACATCAGGCAGTTCATGGTTCATATATTGCTGAAGCCTGGCTTGGAGAATTTTGAGCATTACTTTACTAGCATGTGAGATGAGTGCAATTGTGCAGTAGTTTGAGCATTCTTTGGCATTTCCTTTCTTTGGGATTGGAATGAAAACTGACCTTTTCCAGTCCTGTGGCCCCTGCTGAGTTTTCCAAATTTGCTGGCATATTGAGCGCAGTACTTTCACAGCATCATCTTTCAGGATTTGGAATAGCTCAACTGGAATTCCATCACCTCTACTAGCTTTATTCGTAGTGATGCTTTCCAAGGCCCACTTGACTTCACATTCTAGGATGTCTGGCTCTAGGTCGGTGATCACACCATCATGATTATCTGGGTCATGAAGATCTTTTTTGTACAGTTCTTCTGTGTATTCTTGCCATCTCTTCTTAATATCTTCTGCTTCTGTTAGGTCCATACCATATCTGTCCTTTATCGAGCCCATCTTTGCATGAAATGTTCCTTTGGTATCTCTGATTTTCTTGAAGAGATCTCTAGTCTTTCCCATTCTGTTGTTTTCCTCTATTTCTTTGCATTGATTGCTGAAGAATATAGTCCAACCTCATTTTCCTTTTGTTGTCTATGATTTTGATGTCATATTCATGAAATCAATCCCAATTCCCATGTTATAATGATTTACCTATGTATTTTCTTGGAGCAGTTTTAATGTTTAGCGCTTCTGTTTAGGTCTTTTATTTTAAATTAATTTTCGTATAGTGTCAGGCTAAGTTACAGCTTCATTCTTCTGTGTGTAGGTATCTAGTTTTCTCAGCATTTGTTGAAGACTGTCCTTTTCCTATTGAATATTTTCAGCTTTCTTAATTAAAGTCATATGTCTATAATTGTGAGGGTTTATTTCTGGTCTCTCTAGTATGTCTTTATGCCAGTACAATAACATTTTGATTATTATAGCTATGCATGTAGTAAGTTGTGAAATGCAGGAAGTATGAATCTTCCCAGTTTGTTGTTTTTCAAGATTGTTTTGGATATTTGATGTCTTTTTTTTTTTTTTCTGTGAGAAACAACATTGGCAATTTTTTAAAAGTTTTTATTTTATATTGGAGTATAGCCAATTAACAATGTTGTGTTAGTTTCAGGTGGGCAGCAGAATGACTCAGCCATACATATACATGTATTCATTCTCCCACAAACTCTCCTCCTATCCCGGCTACCACATAACATCATTGGCATTTTGATAAGAGTCACATTAAATATGTAGATTGCATTGGTAAGTATTGATATTTTATAGTATTAGGTCTTCCAATCCAGAAACATGGGATATGTTTCTATTTCTTTACATCTTAATTTCTTTTTGCAGTTTATTGTAGTTTTTGTTGTACTGGTCTTTCACTTCCTTGTTTAAACTTATTCCTCTATATTTTATTATATTGATGCTATTGTAAATGAAATTTCTTTCATAATTTCCTTTCCAACAAGATTGTTCATTGTACATATTTACCTGAAATGACCCCCAAAATATTATCCATCTACAGCAATTAATGGTGTGTGTAATATACAAAGTTGTACTTAGTTTTATTTATTATAATTCATACTGATGCCATGAGCTCATTACCTCTGATAAATACCAAAACTACAAATTAGCCATGACCTAAAATCCATTGACCTTCCCTTGATAATCTTCATTTCTTTATAAAATTAAATTCCATGGTTAGTTATTATAATCGTTCTTTTTTGTTTACGGTTTTTTCTTGCTTTCTTCTCCCTTCTCTAAACTCAACTGGCCAAACCAACCCCAGTTATGTATTTGTTGCACATTAGCACTCATGCAGGTGAATGCAACTGGAGAAGAACACACAACTCTATAGGCTGATATTCATGTAAATTCAAGACCACAAACCTCAAATGGATTCTTAATGCTGCCTTATAAGGGCAGCTCTCCTGTCTCCTAGATAACTACTTTATGTCTTCTCTCTCCTTATATTCCAATATCTCTCCCTAGTCTTCACTCTTCATTGATGATCTTTCATTCTGTTTCACTAAGGAAATTGAATTGATGACAATGGAACTATATTTTAATGCAAACACAATTAAAGTATCATCAGCTAGATAATTTATTATGAAGTTCATTTGGAGGAGTGAACCAAAAAAAAAAAAAAAACCCTCATGAAACTGTGATAAAAAGAACAATGAGAAGTGGGATAAACTTAATAGACCTTAAAACATGTTATAAAAGCCTCTTTTAAAATAATATGGTATTGATGCTTGAATAGACAGATTAATGAAACAAAATTATTGAAGTTCCCCCAAAGGCTCAACTTTACATGAAAATTCAATATTGATGAAGACAAAAATCCCCAATCTGTGAATTAAAGAAGAACATTTTAATAAGAGATAATTTGAAAACTGGATTGTCAAATGAAATAATATAAAACTGGATAAATTCTTCATCTCATGCACCAAGAGAAATTCTAAATGTATCAGAGGTCTAAACGTAAAATATGAAACTGTATAAGCGTTAGAAAAAAACATGGATAAATTTCATTATAACCAGAAGATGTAGTCTTCCAAACTATAACCTCAAATCATGAAACAATAAAGGATAAACAATAAACATAGTTAAATAAACATAGATAATGAAACAATAAACATAAACACATTTATCTATGAAAAATCTTTATAGCACTTTATATTTTTAAGACGAATTTTAGGTTCATAGTAAAATTGAAAGGATGGTACAGAGTTTCTCATATATCCTTGTCCCCACCCCCCCCACACACACATACATAGTCTCTTTCATTATCAGCATTTCTCTCCAGAGGGTAAATTTCTTATACTTAATGAACCTACATTGATAAATGATGATGTCTCAAAATATAGTTTACTTTAGGTTTCACTCTTTGTGTTATACATTCTGTGTGTTTGGATAAATGTATAATGACTTGTGTCCATCATTAGAGTATAAGACACAGTGTTTTCATTGCCCTGAAAGTCCTCTGTGCTCTGCCTATTCTAATGCTCATCCCTAGCAACCACTGATTTTTTTAGTGTCTCCACAGTTTTACATCTTCCAGAATGTCATAAAGTTAGAATTGCATTGTATGTAGTCTTTTTAGACTGGTGTTTTCACTTAGTCCTAAGAGTTTACAGTTGCTCTATATCTTTTTAGGCTTGATAATCAGTGAAATTTGAGGATGGAATGAAAATTTGTGGCTTCCCTGGTGGCTCAGTGGTAGAGAACTCTCCTGCTATGCAGGAGACTGGGCTTCAACCCCTGATTGAGAAGATCCCCTGGAGAAGGAAACTGGCCACCCACTCCAGTTTTCTTGCCTGGAGAATTCTATGGACAGAGGAGCCTGGTGGGCTAGAGTGCATGGGGTCGCAAAGAGTCTGATATGAGTAAATGACTAAGCACCTTAGCACAGAAAGGGTTATCAGCCTTGAGAATTGGGTAATATTGCAAGATTATTCTTAAATTTAGTATTGTGTCAATGGTATGGTAGTTATGTTAAAAGAAAAAAAAAATCCTATTAGAAGTGAATGCTGAAGATTTTATGCGTGAAATAATATAATATCTGGTATTTGAATTACAGTCCCTTGGCAAAAACTCAGATGTTTTGATGAAACAAGATTGGCTGCTACTGCTAAGTCGCTTCAGTCGTGTCCGACTCTGTGTGACCCCATAGATAGCAGCCCACCAGGCTCCCCCGTCCCTGGGATTCTCCAGGCAAGAACACTGGAGTGGGTTGCCATTTCCTTCTCCAATGCATGAAAGTGAAAACTAAAAGTGAAGTTGCTCAGTCGTGTCCGACTCTTCGCGACCCCATGGACTGCAGCCTACCAGGCTCCTCCATCCATGGGATTTTCCAGGCAGAGTACTGGAGTGGGGTGCCATTGCCTTCTCCAATAAGATTGGCAAATGATGCTAAATTTGAAGCGATAATGGTACATAGAGGTTTATTATACTGTTTTCTCTTGTAAATTTGAGTTTCCAAAGTAAAAATGTTTAAAAACAAACTTACATAGACTGGTGCTACCATATATACCCACAAAGTGGTCTCTATGCCTATATATATTTATATATATTTGCTCAAAACCAAACCATGTAAATTTTATTTGCCAGATAATATGAGTAACAGTTTTCATAGCTCTAAAGCAAGCATATATTAAGGGCCAGTATACTTCTTGTTTCATACATGAACTCTGTGTACCTATTTATACTGAGTCTTTCACCTATACATGAAATCTCCTTTCTTCTTTCCTATTCAAACATAATATTCCAATAACTCCCTCCTTTTCTTCATCATTAGCTGCTTGTTTTCTAATGAATTATTTTCATCAGAATACCAGCATACTCTTATTCTTCCCATCTTAACAACAAGCAAAAAGCTCTCCTTGTTTCCTCCTAGCTGACTAATTTCTTTGTACTCCACCTGCAGCTAAATTCCTTGAAACAGTTGATGGTACATAGTACCTCAAATTACTCTTGTCTTATTTTCTTTTAAATTGACTGCCAATTAAGCTTTTATTCCCTTAACTGCACCAGACCTCTGTCTGTTGTTATTAGGCGATTTCTCATTCATCTTATTTGATTACTTCTGACTCCTAATAAACTTTTTCACATTCCTAAACACCAGACTGCTGTATTCAACTACTTACTAAGCATTTGCACTTGGAAATCCAACAGACATGTAAAAGGCAACATATTCAAAACAGAAGTCCTCAAACTTGGTCTTCCTGGGTGGGGCCTTTTTTAATCTCAGTTTATGGTAACTCCACAGTTTTACTTTCTCAGTTCTGAAATCTTGACTCTGTCCCAGACTCTGTTTTTCCCCCCACACTCTGTATCCAATCCATCAACAAACCTGTCTATTTAACCTATGAAACATATCTAGAATCTGACCATTTCTCAACACCTCCACTGCTACCACCCTAGTCCAACCTATTCATTTCTCTTGGTGTAAATTGGTTTTTCTGACTATGTCCTTGCTGCTCTATAATGAAGTCTCAACACTGCACTCAAAAATATTATTTTAAAATACAAGTCAGAATATAAGTACTGGGGAGACTGTCATGTCTCCCCAAGTTAGAGTAAAATTCAAGTCATTCCATTGCCTCAAAAGCTTTCCATGATCTGCCTCCCACTCCCATGTTACTTCCTTGACTTTATCTTCCATTGTTCTTCCTTTAGTTTCTCTATTTCAACCCCAATAGAATTCTTTCATTATTTCTGTCATAATGGGCGCATTAAAAAATGTAGAACCTTTTGTACCAGCTATTTTTTCTCCTATAATGCTCTTCTCTGAATGTGATTAACTTTCTTATTTCCTTCACATTTTTGCCTAAATGTATGGTACAAATGAAGTGTATCTACCCTGACCTCTCAGTTTAGGATTATAACTTTATTTTCACTTCAAAATTTGTCTTTTTTTTCTTATGATTTACTATTTTTTTCCATAGCTCTTATTTCCTTTCAGCTTAGCATGGCATTTATTTATTGTGATTATTGTTTATTGTCCTTCTTCCTCTGCCTTACTAGAACATCATCTCCATGAATGCAGAAAGTTTTAACTTTTTTTTTAAATTCAACTGATGCATCCCATGTACCTATGAGTTCCTAACATAATAACATATATTTGTTAACGTTCAACAAATATATGATAAATAAATACATCATTTCCTTTTTTGGGCCTGGAAACTAGATATTTGTATGCACAGTGTGCCTTCCTTTATGTGATGATCAAATTCCTGTAACGTTTCTCCCCTGAATTCTTATTTTAAAGTCATCTTCACCTTTATTCACATGACTGGTAGTAGCAATAATTTCTGAAGTAGTTAGTACAATTTTTTTTTCATCGACAAAACTGTGAAAGTCCCTGGATTAGGAGTCTTTAAAATAAATGTATTTGTCTTGTTATTGTCCTTGATGAAACAAAATTGAAACAGTATTAAAATGTTATAATGATAGCCATTACTAATACATTGATATTAAAATAAGATAAAAATAAATATCACCAAAAGCTACCATTACCATATCACTACTTGTATTTCTCTAAAATATAAACCTTATTGTGCTAACTGTTTAAAATATTTTGATGACTTCCCTCTGATTTTTAAATATTATCTAACTATAAAAAAAGAATTGTGATAATGATAGTAAGTGATAAGATTTATTGAGTACTATTTTCTAGTCATTTTTCTTAGAATTTTATATTAATTCTGTCATTTAATCATCACAGTAAGCCTATGATATAGGAATTATTAGTACTCCTATTTTGCAATGAGAAAGGGATTTGTCAAAGTTAAAGTGCTTGCATTAAGAATTTTTGAATTTAGAAAATATTCTACTTGCATTTAGATTAAATAATTTTCATATTATCAAAATGCAACATGGTTAACAGCAAATATGTTGGGAATAAATAGCAACAATTTAGATAATTTTCATTTTGCATCCTGTACATCAATTCTTATCATCTCTTTCTTCAACCCCCAACTCTAAGCTCATTATTTGTCTAACTGGGACATTTCATGATGGTCCTCTGAGGTCACTGACTCCTTTGCTTAAAATATACCTTGACTAGAAGCTGAAATGGAATATGGGAGGGAATCTTAAATTGTCCCTTTCTAGTGTTATCTTAGAATAGGATTAGAGATAAATAGAAAAAATAAGCATGGTAATCAAAAACTATTCACTCCAGACTTAAACCCACTAGGAAAAGCAAAAAAGTCATATGAATAATTGCAAAGTGAAACATTCATAAGTAAAAAATTGAAAGGCGATTGTGTAACAGTTCTGTCCATTGGTAACCATCTTCATAAGGGTTTCTTAAGCTTAGATCTATAGGTCCCTAAGAGATCCATGGGTAAATTTCAGGTATTCCATGTGTTTTCCCTCCTAGTGAATGCAGAAAGCAAACCACAGTATCTTTGCTAGTGCCTATGATTTTTGTCACCAATAAAAATCACCTATATTTTCCTATCATATTTTAGTTTTGAAATATCATCTATGCTCATTATTACTCTAAAATTGTGATAGTCTATCAGAGCAGCCATGAGAGTGCTCAGTATTTGGAGTTGCACACCATTACAGAGACTTTAGTAAGTCACATGGATGGGAAGATATTAAGATGGTTTGTGGACGGAACAGATGAAAAGATTAGAAGTTGGTCCCTATACAAATATTGTGATTTATATTTGCAGCAGATGATAAGGAAATTAGCAGCTTCAATAGTCCTATTGCCTGTGTAACTAGATGAAGCTGTAGGCATCCCTTAAGGTGGCCAACAGATTTTTTTTTATTCATGATGTGCATACTGACACTTTCAAAAAAAAAGAAATCCTATTTCGTGAGTCTCTTTTGGATGCTGAAAAAGCTGCTGATGTTTGGAAATAGTAAAAAGTTATTTTGCCAAACAAATATTTGACTGGGATAAAAAGCTTCATGCTCTTTGCACAGATGGATCTTCTATAATGGTTGGTAACACATCTGGTTTTGCCACTTTAGTAAAAAAGAAAAACAAAAATCTCATGTCATTGTCACTCACTCCTTTATACAGAAACATGCACTGGCAACAAAGACTTTGTTAATAAGGCTGTAAGAAGTTTTATCAAGACCCATAAATTATTAATAAGATCAGATGCAGATCTCTGAATCTCTTCAGTTTTAAAGATTTATTTCCAAATAGTGGAAGGAAAATATTATGCTCTACTTGAGCATATGGAAGTTATATGGCTTCCAAGATAAGCCTTACAGTGATGGTTTAAACCAAGGGCAGAGACCACTTTTTTTTAAAAACGAAAACCAAACTCACAAAACTCTCTTGAATCAGTTTTAAAGAAAGGATTTTTCCTATTAGATGTTTTACTTGACAGATAATTTAACCATGTGAGTAATATAAATTTTTCAACATCTTTAAGTCCTCATTGCAGATGCATCATAAAATATCTAAGCTTTCTTGGCTAAGCTGCCAATAAGGAAGAAGTAGAGGTCAACATTCTTGCAAACTTTAAACTGGAGGAAATGCTTTACCCAAATGGAGTAGAGAGGTAAAATTCTCTGTTCATTAATGGGAAAGAGAACTCTGCAAACATCAGAAAAGCACATCAGAACATTTGCAACATATATTTTACATTAATAGCATTAAAATTAAAACATGGATTCACATTCCTTTCTTCTAATATAAACTGTATTATCAAAGATGTTAAACTAGCTAAAGATGAACTCATTGATTGTTAGAACAAAATAATTTACTACTATTGGAGTCTAAATCAAAAGTTCTTGGACAGTCGTAATGTTCAGTTGGAGAAACCTATCCTAGCATTTTAAAGAGAGCTGGGAAGGTTTTAATTCCATTTTCAATAATATCTCTTTGCAAACAGACATTTTCTGTTCTTGAGACCATGAAAATAAAAATATAAGAATTGATTGGATATCCAGTATGACATGTGTATTGCCCCACAGGTTAATGGCCTTATTCAAACCAAGCAGGCACTACCTTCACACTGAAGTGTTACACAGGTTAATTTTAACTTGCTTTTCTAAAGTATATTAATTTGTTACCAACTCACTGACAAAGAAACATGTATATTTAGTTCAGTTCAGTTCAGTCACTCAGTCGTGTCCAACTCTTTGCGACCCCATGAATCGCAGCACGCCAGACCTCCCTGTCCATCACCAACTCCCGGAGTTCACTCAGACTCACGTCCATCGAGTCAGTGATGCCATCCAGCCATCTCATCCTCTGTTGTCCCCTTCTCCTCCTGTCCCTAATCCCTCCCAGTATCAGAGTCTTTTCCAATGAGTCAACTCTTTGCCTTAGGTGGCCAAAGTACTGGAGTTTCAGCCTCAGCATCATTCCTTCCAAAGAGATCCGAGGGCTGATCTCCTTCAGAATGGACTGGTTGGATCTCCTTGCAGTCCAAGGGACTCTCAAGAGTGTTCTCCAACACTACAGTTCAAAAGCATCAATTCTTCAGTGCTCAGCCTTCTTCACAGTCCAACTCTCACATCCATACATGACTACCGGAAAAACCATAGCCTTGACTAGATGGACCTTAGTTGGCAAAGTAATGTCTCTGCTTTTCAATATGCTATCTAGGTTGGTAATAACTTTCCTTCCAAGGAGTAAGCATCTTTTAATTTTATGGCTGCAGTCACCATCTGCAGTGATATTGGAGCCCCAAAAAATAAAGTCTGACACTGTTTCCACTGATTAACTATGGAATGAGTTTCATGACATTGTACAGTAGATAGGGATCAAGACCATCCCCATGGAAAAGAAATGCAAAAAAGCAAAATGGCTGTTGAGGAGGCCTTACAAATAGCTGCGAAAAGAAGAGAAGCGAAAAGGAAAGGAGAAAAGGAAAGATATAAGCACCTAAATGCAGAGTTCCTAAGAATAGCAAGAAGAGATAAGAAAGCCTTCCTTGGCGACCAATGCAAAGAAATAGAGGAAAACAACAGAATGGGAAAGACTAGAGATCTCTTCAAGAAAATTAGAGATACCAAGGGAACATTTCATGCAAAGATGGGCTCGATAAAGGACAGAAATGGTATGGACCTAACAGAAGCAGAAGATATTAAGAAGAAGTGGTAAGAATACACAGAAGAACTGTACAAAAAAGATCTTCATGATCCAGATAATCACGATGGTGTGATCACTGACCTAGAGCCAGACATCCTGGAATGTGAAGTCAAGTGGTCCTTAGAAAGCATCACTACAAACAAAGCTAGTAGAGGTGATGGAAATCCAGTTGAGCTATTTCAAATCCTGAAAGATGATGCTGTGAAAGTGCTGCACTCAACATGCCAGCAAATTTGGAAAACTCAGCAGGGGCCACAGGACTGGAAAAGGCCAGTTTTCATTCCAATCCCAAAGAAAGGAAATGCCAAAGAATGCTCAAACTACCACACAATTGCACTCATCTCACATGCTAGTAAAGTAATGCTCAAAATTGTCCAAGCCAGGCTTCAGCAATACGTGAACCGTGAACTTCCTGATGTTCAAGCTGGTTTTAAGAAAGGCAGAGGAACCAGAGACCAAATTGCCAACATCTGCTGAATCATGGAAAAAGCAAGAGAGTTCCAGAAAAACATCTATTTCTGCTTTATTGACTATGCCAAAGCCTTTGACTGTGTGGATCACAATAAACTGTGGAGAATTCTGAAAGAGATGGGAATACCAGACCACCTGACCTGCCTCTTGAGAAATCTGTATGCAGGTCAGGAAGCAACAGTTAGAACTGGACATGGAACAACAGACTGGTTCCAAAGAGGAAAAGGAGTACGTCAAGGCTGTATACTGTCACCCTGCTTATTTAACTTATATGCAGAGTACATCATGAGAAATGTTGTACTGGAAGAAACACAAGCTGGGATCAAGATTGCTGGGAGAAATATCAATAACCTCAGATATGCAGATGACACCACTCTTATGGCAGAAAGTGAAGAGGAATGAAAAAGCCTCTTGATGAAAGTGAAAGTGGAGAGTGAAAAAGTTGTCTTAAGGCTCAACAGTCAGAAAACGAAGATCATGGCTTCCGGTCCCATCTCTTCATGGGAAATAGATGGGGAAACATGTATATTAGTATATATTAATTGTATATTCAGTTATTAATATTTTATGTTTTTCATTATATTTCTTTGATATTCTATTTATTTTGTATGCATTAAGAATACTAGTCTGAGAAAGGGTGTTCATATACCCTCAGATTGCCATAGCACAAAAGTTCAGAAATCCTGCCTTAGATCCTGGTTGTTTTTTTCCCTACTTATTTAATATTTTCCTTAGAACTTATTTTCATCTCCAACAGAGTTTATCCTCTACTAATGTAAGGAAAAATAAAAACTAATTTCTAGTAGTCCAGACAGTGAATGAAGAAGTGCATTTCTCCCTGTGTTAAGACTGAAATATTTTCCAACCATAGTTAAATGCATTTCAAGGAAATACTATGATACAGATATATGCCTATGTATAAAATATTTTCATGCCACAATTTATCCCCAGGATCAATCGGCAATAGGTGTGGACTCGAGTTCACAGGCATTATTGTATTGTTTATGTGTCCACTAGATGGTTTTCATATTGATTCTTTGTCTGCATTCTGTTAATTCTTTTCCAAATGAGTTCTGTGGCTTGACCTTGAAAAAAATCTCAATCTTATGTCCACACATTTAGTCTAATTGCAGTTGTTTCTCATGGATCACACCACAATAACCTGCCACTCATCAAGTCCATTTGTCTGTGAACTGACTTAATTAAACATCTTAAATCCAATTTACTTGATCCTTTTACCATTAAAGGGGGAAAATCCCTGTCTATCACTTAAAATGAAATTGGTTAAAAAAAAAAAAAATCCACAGCAACAAACAAAGAAATGAAAGAAACAGGAAAAATGGTTTCCTTAAAGATTTCAGTGGGTTAACTCTCTATTGCTCAAAATAAGATATGCTGAATGCAAAACAAAAACAAAAGAGTAATTTAAAAGCCATGTAGCATTAGCTTCAGTCTGAAGACATTATTCTGTTTCTGTTAAAGTAAAGGGAAAGTTAAAAGAAGTAGGTAGCCTTATATCTTGCTCTCAACTATCATCCCTATGACATCCCTGTAATCCCTATGACAACATCTTAAAATCCCATCAATGGCTCTCTTTTACCTTTCATATGGAACTTGTAATTGACTGTTATTGTTCTGATAATGTATCTTTTAGCCTTTTAATCCGTTTGTTCTACTTCAACTATACTTGTTTGTTCTCTTTACTACTGTTCCCAGAGTAGTTATCAAAGTATATTCCCTGGACTAGCAGCAGCTGCAGCATAATTTAGAAACTTCTTAGAAATGGAAACTCTTGGGCCCCACCCCAGTCTTCTCAATTCAAACTCTGGGGATGGAGTTCAGCAATCTCTGGTTCAGTACCTCTGTTTTAATAAGATGATTCTGATGCATGCTGAAGTTGGAAAATCACTGGTGGGTAATGGCAATCTAGCTTTACTATTGGAGTTATAGTCAAAGCATTCACCACCTTTGTGAATTTTTGCAGTTGACGTAACCTGCCTGGATCTCAGGTTCACTACTTGAAAACTAAAAATTAAAATACCTACTGCTTGCAACATGAGAGGCTTGAAGGTTGGTAACACCTTGCTTCCTCACCTCTCTGAGCCTCAGTTTTCTCGATATACAAACAGGATAATGCTACCTACCTCCCAGAGTTGTGAGTATTAATAAATACTAATGTTAGTGCTAATACTAATAATGAGGCTTCTAGTGTTGTTTGGCACACTTTAAGCAGAAAATAAATGTTTATTTTATTCTTTTGCACATAGTAGGTACTAGATGTGTGCTGTGCTTAGTTGCTTAGTCATGTCCAACTGTTTGCGACCCCATGGACTGTAGCTTGCCAGGCTCCTCTGTCCCTGGGATTCTCCAGGCAAGAATACTGGAGTGGGTTGTCATTTTCTCCTCCGGGGATCTTCCCAAGCCCGGGATTGAACCCAGGTCTCCCGTATTGCTGGCAAATTCTTTACCATCTCAGCTACCAGGGAAACCCAAGGTACTGGGTAGAAACTGTTTAACTTCAACTGAATTTTTTCAAGTGTCTGTGATCTTATAGAGAAAACTCCCATCTAGGTTTTCCTGAGCTGCCCATTTTGCTTCTTTTGTCATTTCACCCAATATCTGCTTATTTTAGAAGTATTTATTTCTTCCTTTAGCATAATGATTGAAAAATGCTCTGCTTATTTGAATTTTAAGAAAACGCTTGTCCTTGAAAAAACTCACTTAACCTCCAATTAAATTAAATAAATTTATATTAAAAAAAGAAAGAAAATAAATAAATAAAAATAAAATATCAGTGAATAAAAAAGAGTTGCAACTCCAATCTCCTTTTGATTTCTCCAATCACTTTTGATTTCTATTGCAGTACATTCACAGCACAATAACTGATTTTGTTGAACACATTAGGAACTATTCTTATGTACTTATAATTTGTGAGGATTCCTTGCTAATTTTTCATTAATGAACACCTACATAGGGTCAAGGTAGTTAATATAGTTTAGAAAATGCAAGTCATAACAATAGCTCAGTAGAAAGTGTAAAGTCTTTCTCATTCCCCATGTGCTTGTAGAAGTTAAATTCAGAGTCTCTTCAAAAATTGTGCAGAACGATACTGGATGCTTGGGGCTGGTGCACTGGGACGACCCAGAGGGATGGTATGGGGAGGGAGGAGGGAGGAGGGTTCAGGATGGGGAACACATGTATACCTGTGGCGGATTCATTTTGATATATGGCAAAACCAATACAGTATTGTAAAGTTAAATAAAATAAAATTTAAATAAATTGTGCAGAAATCTGTGTAACACTTGACAAGCTTTTTTTTCTTGAATGTCAAATACTTCTGTGTTCCTTTAAAAATCCTCTTCAAGTTATCATCCAAAATTTTTCAAAAGCCTTCTTATGGTTGTGATAAAGAATTGATTAATACGACATTTTGTAAAATTGAGAGTGGGTAGCTTTCAGATGAATTTAGTAAGACTTGAAAAAATAATGAACTATGAGTTTCTTGGAAATAGAGTGAAAAGAGCACTGGCCACAGATCAGGAAGCACATGAGCCCTAACAGCAACTGTATTTGTAAACTTGAGCAAGTTTCTTAATCTACATCAAAGCTTCTTACTTGCAAAATGGGTCACTGTGAGGACAAGATGGTGTACTGTGAGTATAAATTCTATGTAAATGCATCATTTTGTTTCAAGTGTTCATCAGCTTACACTTAATCATGCTTAGAGAACAACTCTGGCAAATGTACTCATACATATCCACATATATTTGTCTCAGAATTACTGTTTAAGTTCCTCATTAGAAGAGGTTCTAAATGGAATGGTTAATTAAGGCACTCTTATTTCTATTTGTTACTATAAAATTAAGGCAGAGATTACAGAAAGCAGAACTTTATGTAATTTGTTACATAAAGTAGGACATGTAAAATCATTTTATTAAATCTGATCATAATTTTGTTAAATCATGATGTATTAAATATTTTGACCCCAATATTTTATGCAGTAATAATTCAAATATACCATAGTGCATACGTAGTATAATATATATGATAGTTGCATATCTGCAAATGCATTACTATTTTTAAAGCATTTTATAGTTTTTCATAATTGTCTTGTAATGGCAATATTCAGGTTATCTGCAACACTATAATTACACTTCAACTACTTGAACCTGGATGAGAACCAAGGAAATTCATACCAGGTGAATGGATTCCCCATTGTTTTTGTTGTTCAGTTGCTAAGCTGTGTCCAACTCTTTGAGACCCCTTGGACTGCCACACACCAGGCTTCCCTGTCCTTCACTATCTCCCAGAGTTTACTCAAACTCATGACCATTGAGTGAGTGATCCCATCCAACCGTCTCATATTCTGTTGCCCCCTTCTCCTCTTGCCCTCAACCTTTCCCATCATCAGGAAAGGTTTTTTTCCAGTGAGTTGACTCTTCACATCAGGTGACCAAAGTATTGGAGCTTCAGCTTCAGCATCAGTCTTTCCAATGGATATTCAGGGTTAATTTCCTTTAGGATTGACTGGTTTGATTTCCTTGCTGTCAAAGGTGACTCTCAAGAGTCTTCTCCAGCACCACAGTTTGAAAGCATCAATTCCTTTGTGCTCAGCCTTCTTTGGTTCAACTCCAAATATGCCATCCAGGTTTGTCATAGCTTTTCTTCCATGAGCAAGCACCTAAATTTCATGGACGCAGTCACCGTTTGTAGTGATTTTGGACCCCAAGAAAATAAAATCTGCCACTGTTTCTATTTTTCCCCATCTTTTCCGCGAAATGATGGGTCCGGATGCCATGATCTTTGTTTTTTGAATGTTGAGTTTTAAGCCATATTTTTCACTTTCCTCTTCCACCTTCATCAAGCGGCTTTTTAGTTCCTCTTCACTTTCTGACATTAGTGTGGTATTATCTGCATATCTGAGGTTGTTGATATTTCTCCTGGCAATCTTGATTCCAGACTGTGATTCATCCAGCCCATCATTTCATATGATGTACTGTGCATAGAAGTTAAATAAGCAAGGTGACAACATACAGCCTTGACATACTCCTTCTCCTGTTTGGAACCAGTCCATTGTTAATGTTTGGTTCTAACTGTTGCATCTTGACCTGCATACAGATTTCTCAGGAGGCAGGTAAGGTGGTCTGGTATTCCATCTCTTTAAGAATTTCCCACAGTTTGTTGTGATCCACACAGTCAAAGGCTTTAGTATAATCAATGAAGCAAGAGTAGATGTTTTTCTGGTACTCTCTTGCTTTTCCTGTGATCCAGTGGATGTTGATAATTTAATATCTGATTCCTCTGCCTTTTATAAATCCAGCTTGTACGTGTGGAAGTTCTTAGTTTGTGCACTGCTTAAGGCTGGGCTGAAGGATTTTGAGCATTACCTTGCTAACCTGTGAAATGAGCACAATTGTGCAGTGGTTTGAACATACTTTGGCATTGACCTTCTTTGGGATTGGAATGAAAATTGACCTTTTCCAGTCCTGTGGCCACTGCTGAGCTTTCCAAACTTGCTGCCATATTGGTTGCAGCACTTTAACAGCATCATCTTTTAGGATTTGAAATAGCTCAGCTTGAACTCCATCACCTCCACTAGCTTTGTTTATAGTAATGCTTCCTAAGGCTAATTTGACTTCACACTCCAGGTTGAATGACCTCTAGATGAATGACTACACCATTGTGGTTATCTGGATCATTAAGACCTTTTTTTTTTTTTTTTTGTATTGTTCTTCTGTGTATCCTTTCTACCTATTCTTAATCTCTTCTGCTTCTGTTATGTCCTTATCATTTCTGTCCTTTATCATGCCCATCCTTGCATGAAATATTCCCTTTACAGCCCCAATTTTCTTGAAGAAATATCTAGCCCTTCCTAGTCTATTGTGTTCCTCTATTTCTTTGCATTGGTCATTGAAGAAATTTTTTATTTATTTATTTTTTTGTCTCTCTTTGCTGTTCTCTGGAACTCTGCATTCAGTTGGGTACATCTTTCTCCCTTGCCTTTTACTTCTCTTCTTTCCTCAACTGTTGGTACAGCCTACTCAGACAATCACTTTGTCTTCTTGCATTTCTTTTTCTTTAGGATGGTTTGGTCACTGCTTCCTGTACAGTGTTACAAGTCTCCATTGATAATTCTTCAGGCACTGTGTCTACCAGATCTAATCCCTTGAATCTGTTTGTCACCTCCACTATAAAATAAGAGATTTGATTTAGGTCATACCTGAAAGGAGATCTAACCAGTCCATCCTAAAGGAGACCAGTCCTGGGTATTCATTGGAAGGACTGAGGCTGAGGCTGAAACTCCAATACTTTAGCCACCTCATGCAAAGAGTTGATTCATTGGAAAAGACCCCGATACTGTGAGGGATTGGGGGCAGGAGGAGAAGGGAATGACAGAGGATGAGATGGCTGGATGGCATCACTGACTCAATGGACATGAGTTTGGGTGAACTCCGGAAGTTGGTGATGGACAGGGAGGTCTGGCGTGCTGCGATTCATGGGGTCGCAAATAGTCAGACACGACTGAGCGACTGAACTGAACTGAAGTGAAATGAAATGACCTAGTGGTTTTCCTTACTTTCTTCAATTTCAGCCTGAATTTTTGCAATAAGGAGCTCATGATATGAACCACAATCAGCTTCAGGTCTTGTTTTTGCTGACTGTATTGAGCTTCTCAATCTTTGTCTGCAAAGAACATAATCAGTCTGGTTTTGATGTTGAAAATCTGGTGATGTCCATGTGTACAGTCATCAGTCATTATTTCTGAGCCCCCCCCCAAATTCATGCCCTTTTCACATATAAAATACATGAACTGTATTTCAGCACCCCCAGTCTCTTAACTCTTTCATGCATTTAAATCCAAAGTCTCATCCAAATATCATCTAAGTCAGATTTGGATAAGACTCAAGATTCATCCTGGGACCAGTTTCCCTCTTGTTGTAAACCTTTAAACCAGACAAGTTATGTGCTTCCAAAAATACAATGGTGGTGACTCATTAAGAAACAAAGGGAGAAAAATCAAATCAATAAAATTAGAAATTAAAGTAGAGAGATCACAACAGACAACACAGAAATAAAAAGGATTGTAAGAGACTACTATCTGCAACTATATACCAATACAATGGACAACTTGGAAGAAATGAACAAATTCTTAGAAAAGTACAACTTTCCAAAACTTAGCCAGGAGGAAATAGAAAATCTTATCAGACCCATCACAAGCATGGAAATTGAAACTATAATCAGAAATCTTCCAACAAACAAAAGCCCAGGACCAGATGGCTTCACAGCTGAATTCTACCAAAAATTTAGAGAAGACCTAACACCTAGCCTACTCAAAATCTTCCAGAAAATTGCAGAGGAAGATAAACTTCCAAACTCATACTATGAGGCCACCATCACTCTAATACCAAAACCTGACAAAGATACCACAAAAAAAGAAAACAATAGGGCAATATCACTGATGAACATAAATGCAAAAATCCTTAACAAAATTCTAGCAAACAGAATCCAACAATATTAAAAAGATCATACATCATGACCAAGTGGACTTTATCCCAGGTATGCAAGGATTCTTCAATATTCACAAATCAATCAATGTAATACACCACATTAACAAATGGAAAGATAAAAACCATATGATTATCTCATAGATGCAAGAAAGCCTTTGACAAAATTCAACATCTATTTATGATAAAAACCCTCCAGAAAGCAGGAATAGAAAGAACATACCTCAACATAATAAAAGCTGTATATGACAAACCCATAGCTAACATTATACTCAATGGTGAAAAATTGAAAGCATTTCCCCTTAAATCAGGAGAAAGACAAGGGTGCCCACTCTCACTTGCAAAAATATTCAACATAGTTTTGGAAGTTTTGGCCAGGGCAATCAGAGCAGAAAAAGAAATAAAAGGATCCAGATTGGAAAAGAAGAAGTAAAACTCTCACTGTTTGCAGATGACATGATCCTCTACATAGAAAACCCTAAAGACTCCACCAGAAAATTACTAGAGCTAATCAATGAATATAGTAAAGTTGCAGGATATAAAATCAAAACACGGAAATCCCTTGCATTCCTATACACTAACAATGAGAAAACAAAAAGAGAAATTAAGGAAACAATTCCATTCACCACTGCAATGAAAAGAAGAAAATACTTAGGAATCAGTTCAGTTCAGTTCAGTTGCTCAGTTATGTTCGACTCTTTGCGACCCCATAAATTGCAGCACGCCAGGCATCCTTGTCCATCACCAACTCCTGGAGTTCACTCAGACTCATGTGCATTGAGTCGGTGATGCCATCCAAGCATCTCATCCTCTGTCATGCCCCTCTCCTCCTGCCACCAATCCCTCCCAGCATCAGAGTCTTTTCCAATGAGTCAACTCTTCGCATGAGGTGGCCAAAGTACTGGAGTCTCAGCTCTAGCATCATTCCTTCCAAAGAACACCCAGAGCTGATCTCCTTTAGAATGGACTGGGTGGATCTGCTTGCAGTCCAAGGGACTCTCAAGAGTCTTCTCCAACACCACAGTTCAAAGGCATCAATTGGCACTCACCTTTCTTCACAGTCAAACTCTCACATCCATACATGACCACAGGAAAAACCATAGCCTTGACTAGACGAACCTTTGTTGGCAAAGAAATGTCTCTGCTTTTCAATATGCTATCTAGGTTGGTCATAACTTTCCTTCCAAGGAGTAAGCGTCTTTTAATTTCATGGCTTCAGTCACCATCTGCAGTGATTTTGGAGCCCTGAAAAATAAAGTCTGACACTGTTTCCCCATCTATTTCCCATGAAGTGATTGGACCAGATGCCTTGATCTTAGTTTTCTGAATATTGAGCTTTAGGCCAACTTTTTCACTCTCCTCTTTCACTTTCATCAAGAGGCTTTTTAGTTCCTCTTCACTTTCTGCCACAAGGGTGGTGTCATCTGCATATCTGAGGTTATCGATATTTCTCCCGGCAATCTTCATTCCAGCTTGTGCTTCATCCAGCCCAGCGTTTCTCATGATGTACTCTGCTGCTGCTGCTGCTGCTGCTAAGTTGCTTCAGTCGTGTCTGATTCTGTGCAACCCCATAGATGGCAGCCCACCAGGCTCCCCGTCCCTGGGATTCTCCAGGCAAGAACACAGGAGTGGGTTGCCATTTCCTTCTCCAATGCATGAAAGTGAAAAGTGAAAGTGAAGTCGCTCAGTCATGTCTGACTCTTAGTGACCCCATGGACTGCAGCCTACCAGGCTCCTCCATCCATGGGATTTGCCAGGCAAGAGTACTGAAGTGGGGTGCCATTTCCTTCTCTGGATGTACTCTGCATATAAGTTAAATAAGCAGGGTGATAGTATATAGCCTTGACGTACTCCTTTTCCTATTTGGAACCAATCTGTTGTTCCGTGTCCAGTTCTAACTGTTGCTTCCTGACCTGCATACAAATTTCTCAAGAGGCAGGTCAGGTGGTCTGATATTCCCATCTCTTTCAGAATTTTCCACAGTTTATTGTGATCCACACAGTCAAAGGCTTTGGCATAGTCAATAAAGCAGAAATAGATGTTTTTCTGGAACTCTCTTGCTTTTTCCATGATCCAGCGGATGTTGGCAATTTGATCTCTGCTTCCTCTGCCTTTTCTAAAACCAGCTTGAGCATCTGGAAGTTCACGGTTCACGTTTTGCTGAAGCCTGGCTTGGAGAATGTTTAGCATTACTTTACTAGTGTTTGAGATGAGTGCAAATGTGCGGTAGTTTGATTATATCTACCTAAGGAAACAAAGGACCTATATATAGAAAACTATAAAACACTGGTGAAAGAAATCAAAGAGGACAGAAATAGATGGAGAAATATACCATTTTCATGGATTGGAAGAATCAGTATAGTGAAAATCAGTATACTACCCAAAGCAATCTATAGATTCAGTGCAATTCCTATCAAGCTACCAATGGTATTTTTCACAGAGCTAGAACAAGTAATTTCACAATTTGTACGGAAATACAAAAAACCTGGAATCACCAAAGCAATCTTGAGAAAGAAGAATGGAACCAGAGAAATCAACCTTCATGACTTCAGGCTCTACTACAAAGCCACAGTCATCAACACAGTATGGTACTGGCACAAAGACAGAAATATAGATCAATGGAACAAAATAGAAAGCCCAGAGATAAATCCATGCACCTCAGAACACCTTATCTTCGACAATGGAGGCAAGAATATACAATGGAGAAAAGACAATCTCTTTAACAAGTGGTGCTGTGAAAACTGGTCAACCACTTGTAAAAGAATGAAACTAGAACATTTTCTAACACCATACACAAAAATAAACTGGGAATGGATTGAAGATCTAAATGTAAGACCAGAAACTATGAAACTCCTAGAGGAAAACATAGGCAAAACACTCTCTGACATAAATCACAGCAGGATCCTCTATGACCCACCTCCCAGAATATTGGAAATAAAAGCAAAAATAAACAAATGGGACCTAATTAAACTTAAAAGCTTTTGCACAACAAAGGAAACTATAAGCAAGGTGACAAGACAGCCTTCAGAATGGGAGAAAGTAATAGCAAATGAAGCAAGGACAAAGAATTAATCTCAAAAATATACAAGCAACTCCTGAAGCTCAATTCCAGAAAAGTAAATGACCCAATCAAAAAATGGGCCAAGGAACTAAACAGACATTTCTCCAAAGAAGACATACAGATGGCTAACAAACACATGAAAAGATGCTCAACATCACTCATTATCAGAGAAATGCAAATCAAAACCACAATGAGGTACCATTTTACACCAGTCAGAATGGCTGCTATCCAAAAGTCTACAAGCAATAAATGTTGGAGAGGGTGTGGAGAAAAGGGAACCCCCTTACACTGTTGGTGGGAATGCACAGTAGTACAACCACTATGGAGAAGAGTGTGGAGATTCCTTAAAAAACTGGAAATAGATCTGCCATATGCCCCAACAATCTGAGTGCTGTGCATACACACAGAGGAAACCAGAATTGAAAGAGACACTTGTACCCCAATGTTCGTTGCAGCACTGTTTATAATAGCCAGAACATGGAAGCAACCTAGATGTCCATCAGCAGATCAATGGATAAGAAAGCTGTGTTACATATACATAATGGAATATTACTCAGACATGAAAAAGAATGCATTTGAATCAGTTCTAATGACAGGAATGAAACTGGAGCCTATTATACAGAATGAAGTAAGCCAGAAAGAAAAACACCAATACAGTATACTAACACATATATATGGAATTTAGAAAGATGGAAATGATAACCCTGTATGCAAAACAGCAAAGAGACACAGATATATAGAACAGTCTTTTGGACTCTGGGAGAGGGTGAAGGTGGAATGATTTGGGAGAATGGCATTGAAACATGTATAATATCACATGTGAAATGAATCACTAGTCCAGGTTCGATGCATGATACAGTATGCTCGGGGCTGGTGCACTGGGATGACCCAGAGGGATGGGATGGGGAGGGAGGTGGAAGGGGGTTCAGGATGGGGAACACATGTACACCCGTGGTGGATTCATGTCAATGTATGGCAAAACCAATATAATATTGTAAAGTAATTAGCCTCCAATTAAAATAAATAAATTTATAGTTAAAAAAAGAAGGAAAAAAGAAATACAATGGTGGAGCATAGACTAAAGATTTCCATTCCAAAAGAGAGATTTAAGGAAGAAGTGATGGGTCCTAGGCAAATCCCAACAGCTGAGAAGTCAAATTCAGTGAGATCTTAAGCCTCAAGAATAATCCTCTGACCAGATGCTCTGCCTCCCTGATCCATTGGGGTGGCACTGTCACTGTCAGAGCCCTAGCTGGCAATGCATATTTGGCTTTGGTTGGATAATCTCTGGTCTGCTGACACTAACGAGATAGTGTTGATAATAGTTTACTTGCCACCTTTGGGGCCATTCTCTTTTCTTGAAGAATAACACAAGTGCACAGATGGATAGCTTTATTTTCCTGTTGAATGTAAGAAGTCTGGCAGTATTCCTTCATTCCATCCTATCTCTATATCATTCAGTTCAGACTGGCAGTGTTTCCAGTCTTTTGGCTTGGTTAGGTTCTATTCTGGTTCACACTCATACTAATCTACTTATCAAATTGTTACTCTCCCCCACTTTTGGTTAGTCTTCTCTCCAGAAGAATGCTTTCTCAATTTTTGGCAAGATTTTCCAAGTCTTTAAGTTTTGGTTTCTTTATGTTTAAAATTTTTGTTTTCCTTTCATTTTTCTCTTTTGTTCTTTACTGTAAGCAGTCTGGAAGAACCAAGTTGCTCCATCAACCTTTGTTTTTGTTTTTTTGAAATCTTAGCTAAATATCCAATTTCATTGCTTCTAGTTCCACCTTGCACAAAATACTAAGACACACACATAATCGAGCTAAATTTTTTTTGCTACTATTTAACACAGATGGTCTTTCCTTGAAATGTAAGGTTTTTCCAGAGGGCACCTCCAAACACTTTTAGCTTTTACCTGTTATCTAGTTCCAAAGCAGCTTCTATACTTTTAGGTGTTTATTACAACAGCACCCCTTTCATAGTATTAATTTCTTGGTCAGATTGGCCTGCTGTTATGAAATACCATAAAGTGGGTAGATTAAAAATGAGACATCTATTTCTCACAGTTCTGGAGGCTGGGAAGTTCAAGATCTAAACACCAGCGGATTTGAGTTCTTGGTAAGGGCCTCTTTCCAGTTTGCAGATGGCCACCCTGTTGCAGTATCCTCACATGGCAGAGAAAGAGAGCTCTCCTGTTTCCTTCTCCTCTTATAAAAGATAATCTCTCATGAGAGGCCTCCCATGATGACCTAATCTAGCCCCTGATTACCTATCAAAGACCACACTTCCAAATACCATCCCACTGGGGTTGAGTTTCAACCTGGAATTTTGGGGGAAAATATTCAGTCCATAAAATCTCACATATAAAACTTTACACTAATAACACAATACTTAGCAGAGAAAATATCAATAAATAAGAGTTCATGTTAATATGAAATCTTCAGCAAGTTGTTTTGCATTTAGAGAAGTCTGCATATTTGATAAAGTGTGAGAGAGAGAAGGAGAAAAGGCCATTTTGTGAACATTAGCAAAGAATGTCCTTTTTTAATTTTTTTAATTTTATTTTTTAACTGTAAAATATTGTATTGGTTTTGCCATATATCATCATGAATCCGCCGCAGGTATACACGTGTTCCCATCTTTAACCTTCAAAAAATGATATAATGCAGCACAAGCAATGTAATAGTGAAACATTTTTAAAAGAGATCATAATTTTAAGACCATTTGAGATGAAAAGCTTAAGATTAATCATTGGTTTAAAGACAAATAATTGTATAAAATTTAGTTTATTCATTTTTTTTTCAGTGTTAGTAATAGGTTTACATCAGAACTGGTGATTTTCATTTCTGTATGTCAACTGCATTTTCATTTTTCCTTTTTGTTAAATGCCATGTTTAATTATTTCTGGATTTTAGAGAAATAGTGCCCTACCATAAAAGAAAATCAACAAAATAAAATTTGACAAGGATTATTATAAAATTCAATATTTTGTTTCAAAATACCATCTGCTAATGTTATTTTAGAGGGGATTTTTGTGCTATGAGACATTTGGACTAAATGTCCAACTTATTGTCTAATCCCACCCAAGTTGGAAACACTGATTATAAGTAAGGAAAGGAGAAATAGTACTAGTACTAATATTAACAGTAATATACATAGTGAAGTGGATCAGAAAGACAAAAACATAGATCATTTAATTTCACTTATATATAGAATCTAGAAAAATGATACAGATGGACTTATTTTCAAAGCAGAAATATAGACACAGATGTACAGAACAAATTTATGGACATCAAGGGGGAATGTGGGAGGTTGGATGGATTGGGAGATTGGGATTAACATATATATACACTACTGTGTACAAAATAGATGCATAATGAGAACCAACAGGGAATTCTACACAATGCTCAAAATACATAAAATGTCCTCATTTCATGTATCACATAACTCATGCAAAAAATAGTAATGCTAATGATAAAACTAATACCAGTATCAGTACTAACACCAAAGCAAATATTAATCCAATATCAGTGCTAATTAATGCTAACATTAACATTAAGCAACCATTAGGCATAAGGTTAAAATTTTAATATGTATTTTCATTAAATCCTCATCACAACTTTATAAAGAAGTTCTTATTATCTTCACTGTACAAGGAAGAAAACAGAAGGTTTTTGTAATGAGCTTGCCTGAAATCTCATGACTGGAAAGTAATGGAATCTGGATTATATATCAACTCTGTTCACTTCCAGAGACTATGCTGTTCTAGCCAAATATTAGTTTTGTTTGGGTCTTCTCTTGGACAGAAACTCTGTACCACCCTTATGCTGTCTGGAATTATTACTTATCTTGTAATTAATTTAAAACAACATCTCCATCAAATTTTATGAAAATGATTTTAATTTTCTTTCACTGCAATCCCTCCTCCCCCAGATTCTTCCTACAATTTCTTGGTAACAATTTTAAAAGTAGATGAAGAAAGTGAAAAGAAAGTTACCCAAATACCTAGAATAAAACATTTCTTTGGCTCAAGGGAAATAGTAAAATTTAGTTTTCTACTAACACTGTGGCAGTTACAATGAACTCTTGATGTTCAGTGGCATTTTACTATGATTTTGTCTCCAGACTTTCTGCTTTTTTGTTTGTAATTACTATTTTTCCTTATCCAATAAGTTCTTATGTTTATATTATGCTATTTTTACTAAAGTTCTTCTTAGTGTTAATGCATTTTGAAAATACAGCTATACATAACATTTTATGTAATAGTCATAATCTGAAAAGAACGTATTGATCGACTCGTCAGTTATAATCAATTCAATAAGTCATTGACCTGGTATATATGTCTCCTAAGTCTAAGCTCAGGTTCCTTTGTTCTTTAATTGCTTTTGAAAACTCATTCTGATTCCTCAGATGAATAGGGATCAATGCCATAGCAAACAAGCCTCACATATCACCCTTTATTACTCTAATATCAACATTTATTATTCACATTTTAGGATTATATTTTTATGATGGGTTTATGCATAGGTATTTTCTGTCCTTGCTATGACCAGTTGACATTTCTGAAATAACAATCAGTAAGAAAGAATTATCTCCATTCTGTGGGTCTGAGTGGCACTAAGTAGGACATATTATCTTGCTTGCTGACAGCTGTGTGTGAGCAATAAGCCTATTTGAAAAGACAGCTGTTCTGAGTTCTGTGTGCAGATTTTGTCCATGGACATGGCATATCTAATTGACCCATTTGGGGATTGATGGTGTTACACTGATCTCATTAGTATCAGACAAAGAAACTGAGCTGGCTGGACACAGATTGAAAGCAATTTAAAGTTTCTCTTAGCTGTTTATCTTCGATGTGAGACATGTAGCTAAACAATTTCTCACATTCATAAATTATAGCTCTTTTTTCATATTCTTAATTTTTACTTCATCCAAATCTAGTTCAGTATAAAAGCAGTGCCACTGAACAGTGTATTTATGACTTAATTACTGTTCCACATTAAGGTAATTCAAACTGAAGTAACACACTTAAAATTATAACATTTTAAATAACACACACACACAAATTAATCCTGGAAACTTTCCACTCATAGACAATACAGCTTCTCTGACTTTCGTATTTGAAAAATCTCTTTGAAACAAGGACTGACAAAGGCTGGCAGGCTTGAATTAACTTGCTGTTTTAAATAAAAACCTCAGTCCAAGCCCTAGTTTGAACCAATCTGTGACCCTCAAACAAGATATTTAGCCTCTCTGTACTGTTATTTTCTCATCTGTGAAATGGGGATGATAATAGTGATTCGGCAAATGGAATTACTGTGAGGAGATACTGCAAAACCCTTGAAAAATATGAAGTACTATATAATTTATTACTAATTACAATAATCATATTACATGTGGGTGTCCTGTGCACAAAGTATTATGTTCAAAAGTGGTATAGTTATTCAGAAAATGTACAGAAAATTTTTCCTGGTTTAACTGAACAGAACCAAGCTAGCTTTTTAGCAGTGGGTGTGGATCAGCAACAGTAGCCATGCATTAAATGGAAACATTTATTTAAAGATGGTAAAAATGTCAGACTGGGCCAAATGAAGAAGAGAAAGCTAAATTCTCATATTGTGAATTATATTGATTCAATGTTTTCAACAGGCTCTAAAAGTAGTTCTAATTAGTATAGCTTCCATGGTGGCTCAGTTGGTAAAGAGTCTGCCTACAACACAGGAGACCCAGGTTTGATCCCGGGGTGGGAAAGATGTCCTGGAGAAGGAAATGGCAACCTGTTCCAGCATTCTTGCCTGGAGAATCTCATGGACAGAGGAAGCTGGTTGAGCTATAATCCATGGGATCACAAGGAGTTTGACACAACTGAGTGGCTAACACTTTCACTATAATTAGTGCATCACTATGTTTGTTGTGCCCTGGCTCTGGAACAACAAGAGAAAAAAAATCAATGAAAAGATGGCAAGAATACTAAATAATACCAATATTTCTGTGTTTTTTTTTTTTTTTTGGTTGCCCTGGGGTTTTTGTTGCTGTGCATGGGCTACTCTGGTTGCAGTGTGTGGCCCTCTCATTGTGGTGATTTGTTGCGGAGCACAGGTTCTAGGAACGTGGATGGGCTTTAGTAATTGTGGCTTGCTGGCTCCAGGGCATGGGCTTAGTTGCTCTGCAGCATGTGGAATCTTCCCAGATCAGAGATTGAACCTCTGTCCCCTGCATTGACAGGCAGATTTCTATCCACAGTACCACCAGGGATATCCTGTCTGTCTGTCAGTTAAGTTCAGTTCAGTTCAGTCACTCAGTCGTGCCCAACTCTATACGACCCCATGAATCGCAGCACGCCAGGCCTCCCTGTCTATCACCAACTCCCGGAGTTCACTCAGATTCATGTCCATTGAGTCAGTGATGCCATCCAGCCATCTTATCCTCTGTCATCCCCTTCTCCTCCTTCCCCCAATCCCTCCGAGCATCAGAGTCTTTTCCAATGAGTCAACTCTTTGCCTGAGGTAGCAGCTTTAGCATCATTCCTTCCAAAGAACACCCAGAGCTGATCTCCTTTAGAATGGACTGGTTGGATCTCCTTGCAGTCCAAGGGACTCTCAAGAGTCTTCTCCAACACCACAGTTCAAAAGCATCAATTCTTCGGTGCTCAGCTTTCTTCACAGTCCAACTCTCACATCTATACATGACCACTGGAAAAACCATAGCCTTGACTAGACAGACCTTTGTTGGCAAAGTAATGTCTCTGCTTTTGAATATGCTATCTAGGTTGGTCATAACTCTCTTTCCAAGGAGTAAGTGTCTTTTAATTTCATGGCTGCAGTCACCATCTGCAGTGATTTTGGAACCCCAAAAATAAAGTGTGACACTGTTTCCACTGTTTCCCCATCTATTTCCCATGAAGTGATGGGACCAGATGCCATGATCTTTGTTTTCTGAATGTTGAGCTTTAAGCCAACATTTTCACTCTCCTCTTTCACTTTCATCAAGAGGCTTTTTAGTTCCTCTTCACTTTCTGCCATAAGGGTGGTGTCTTCTTACTCATAATTAATAGGTGAGTTTTATCCTTAAATCAGGATTTTTAACTTTGCGAATGTTAATGTTTTGGCCAAGATAATCTGTTTTTGTAGAGGGCTGTCCTGTGTATTGTAGGCTGTTAGACAGCATTGCCTGGATTCTACCACTAAATGCCAGTAGTACCTTCCCCCCAGGTATGATAACCAGAAAGTCTCCAGGCATTGCCAAATGTCCTATAATTGGGGCAGGCACTTTTTGTTGAGAAGTGCTATCTTAAATTGGTGATGTTTAACCAGAGTTTCTTGGGAGATGTTAAATAATCAAACTATTTTTTTTGTTCAAGGGAATGCTAATGGGCCATAAGAGGGAAGCACTGCTGAAATGATAAACAAAATCCAAACCTATGATTATACTCTGTTAATCAAGTTCTCGCTTCTGTGCCCCTTTCTTTTCTGGTGTAACAGCTATTCATGTGTGCTTAGTCATGTCCGACTCTGCAACCCTGTGTACTGTAGCCCTCCAGGCTCCATTGTCCATGGGATTTCCCAGGCAAGAGTACTGGAGTGGGTTGCCATTTCCTCCTCCAGGGCATCTTCCCTGACTCAGGGATTGAACCTGCATCTCCTGTGTCTACCTGCATTGGTAGGTGGAATTTTTTTTTTTTTTTTTTACCATGGAGCCACTCCAGAAGCCCAGCTTTAGTCAATCTTCTTCCCCTGTCCTTATTCCCCAAATGAATGAAACTCCTGGAAGTTCTGTGTCAGTAAGTGACTTGTTGAAATAGATGATATGTCAGTCACAGTCACCATCCCCAAAGCAAGATCCCTTCAGACTCCACGTTTTATTCATATGGAAATAAAATCAACTGATAGCCTACTTGTTTTCATTATCAACAAAACACCTCAGGCTCCAGTGTTACAGTAAGGCTAGCCTGGAAAACCCAGTGATGTAAACCACATCACACATCTCCTATTATTGACCCTGAGACTTATAACTATCATATTCCCCTACAAAGTCTCCACTTTGTAGGGGAATATAATATAAGGAAAAATAGATATTCTTCTAGACAGATGCGTAGGTCATATCATATGAGCTGTTTCAATTTTCATAGTTTAAGCCTGCTTTTAATTACGAAGCACTGATATATCCGTTGATGTGAAAGAATGCCATTGTGAGCTGTGGTCTTCTGCTGTTTCAATATTATAAGATTGGACTTAATGATGTCCAAAACAAACACACAAAAAGTGTGGGCTGTATGCATTTGTGTGTGTGTGTGAATTGTAATCAAAACACTAATGGACTTCAAGCGCACTTGGTTAATAATAAAGAGGCAGCAAGTATTGTTCTCTCTGTCACAAGGGGCAAGTGTCAGTTGCCATTATCCCTACATGTGCTTATAGTTTATTTTTAACAGTTGTATTGAGGTTAAGTTCACATACCATAAAACTCACTCTTTTAAATGGTGCAATTCAGCAGATTTTAGTGTATTCGCAAAGTTGTGCATCAATCATTCCTCATTACAGGATATTTTCATCTCCCCAAAATGAAAGTTCATATTCACAAACAGTCGATTTCCATTTCCCACTCTCCTGAGCCCCTAGCAACCATGAATGTATGTTCTGTATATATGGATTTCCCTATTCTGGGCAGTTTGTATTAATGGAATCATACAGTATGTATGTATTATATATTTATACAGTGAAGCACTACCACATGTAACCAACAAATTGTTTTCCTTCTCATCAGCAATGTATTAGAATTCTATTTTTCCCACATCCCCTCCAACAATTATTTCCTATTTTCCCTTTTTTCTTTATTATAACCATGCTAATAGGTGTGAAGTGGTTCCTCATTGAGATTTGGGTTTGTATTATCCTTATATCTAATGATGGGCTTCCCTGGTGACTCAGAGATTCTGCCTGCCAAGGCAGGAGACAAGTGTTAGATCCCTGGGTGAGGAAGATCCCCTGGAAAGGCAACCCACTCCAGTATTCTTGCCTGGGAAATTCCATGAATAGAGGAACCCGGTGAGCTTCAGTTCATGGGGTCACAAAGAGTCGAACACAACTGACTGACTGAGCTTGAACATGATATCTAATGATGTTGATCATCTTTTCCTGTGCTTAATATCTATTTGTATATCTTGTTTATGGGAATGTTTATTCAAATACATTGCCCATTTTTAGTATGTTTTTATTCTTTTTACTGTTGAATTGTGCAAGTTCTATATATATTCTGGATAATATATGCTTATCACATAAAATATTTTTATCTGATAAATCTGAAAATATTATTTCCCATTCTGTGAGTTGCCTTTTCACTTCCTTGATAGTTCTTTTGAAGAACAGCTGTTATTTTAATTTTGATGATGTTCAATCAATTTTTGTATGTATTCCTTGCACTTTAAGTGTTACATTTTAAAAAGCATTGCCTTATCCAAGATCATGAAGACTTACTCATATATGTTTTTCCTAAGCATTTTATATTTTTGTCCCTCATATTTACATTTTTGATCCACTGTGAGATATAATTTGAATATGGTGGGAGATAAATATCCAGCTTCCTTTTTCTGAACATGGCTAGCCAGTTGTCCCAGCATCATTAGTTTAAAACACTATTATGTCTTCATTTTATTACCTTGGTCAAAAATTAATTCATAAATACAAAGATTTACCCATTTACCAAGACTATGAATTCTGTTCTATTTATCTTGGCTCTATTACATAGAATTATGCAGCTTTAATAAACTATTAACATTTTTATTAATATTCTGTTTTGGACATTGGTATTTATGAGAGTGTGGGCTGCTCTGTTAAAATACCATAGGCTGAGTGCCTTAAACAACAGACAAAAAATCAAGATATCCAAAGATTCAGTGTCTGGTGGCCTCCTATATTCTGGCTTTTAGACAGCCACCTTCTCTCTGTGTGCTCACCTGGCCTGTCCTTAGTGACTGTGAATGGACAGAGAAAGAGATCACATTGTCTTCTTTTTTTTCCTTTATTTTTAAAAATTGATTTATTTTTTAATTGAAAGATAATTGCTTTACAGACTTTTGTTGTTTTCTGTCAAACATCAACATGAATCATCCATAGGCATACATGTTCCCTCCCTCTTGAACCTTGTGTTCTTGTTCTTGTAAAGGGACTAATCCTATCATGAGGGCTCTCCCCTCATGACCTCATTAAATCTCATTACCTTCCCAAGATCCCACCTGCAAATATCAGCACACACTTGGTGTTAGGGATTCAGCATATAAATTTGAGGGGATACAAACATTGCAGCTCATAAAATTGCCTATAAAATGGGAATATTAGTACCATACATCAATAGAGTTACTGTGAGAACAGAATAAGATGAAAAATATATTAAAGTGCTTTGTAAATGTCTAAGTATTATGGAAACCTTCATTGTTATTTTTAATTGTGATGGTCAGTCAACCTAAGTGCATTTAGTCATAGGAAAAAAGTCCAGTTCATTAGCTTTCTATTTGTAGTGTCTGTACCAGAATTAGGACTACACATTAGATGAACCACATATCCTACTTACATGTATGTAATTTTGTAATCCAGGGTATATCTATTTATATCCTATGGAAGTGAAATGAAAGTCACTCAGTCATGTCCAGCTCTTTGCGACCCGATGGACTGTAGCCCACCAGACTCATCTGTCCATAGAGTTCTCCAGGCAAGAATACTGGAGTGGATAGCCATTCTCTTGTATTATTATCATCTTAAGGAGTAATGTTAGTCTACTTTCATCAACAACAAATGAATTAGAGGATAAACTCAATGCACCATCAACAGTATGAGTACTTGGTGCATGAGTACTGTAAGAGCTTTACTTTCAAAATGAACATTCATTAACCTTGAATTTTCTATTCACACTTTATAGATTCCCTATGCAAGACTTAAATATTTCATATCAATTTCTTAAACAGTCCATAAATGAGCAGATTTCTAAGAAACTGCTACTCAATGACTTTGAATATTAAATCACTTTTCCCAATATATATAATACAATTGTGGAGAGGTAAATATGCTCATAAAAAATGCTAGTTACTCAACTGTGTAACTTCTGATAACATTATCTGTTATAAGAAGAGCATTATCTGTTATTAGAACATTATTGTAAACAGAATAGTAGTTATGTTTATTATTTTTACAATCATTATATTCTCTATGTTGTGAAATAGAATATAGCAAGAATGTGATCTAGTAGCTTTATAGTATTGTTTGCTTTTGCTATAGACTACTCTTCTAAAATATAAATTCAAAGCCAAGAGATAATGTTTTCTGGTTCTGATAAACCCAAACTAACAGAAGTTGAGCCATGAGCAAGTAGTAAACTCTCCCTGAGAGAATATCAGAATAATACCACTAACTTCACATCTTCCCCCATTTTATGATAAAAATCAACACTGAACATATCTTTAGGTACAATGCAGGATTGTACATCTTAAATAAAACATGGTATCTATACCTGAGAGATGATAGTATATGTGCTCTTTGCTTAGTAAAAAAGGAATATAAAATAAAATGTACAAAACTATTTTGCTGCTTTAAATAATACGTAAAATCTTTTCCAATATCTGGAAATGATAAATCAACCTCTGCAGCACATAATCAAACATTTAGATTCTTGTCTTTAGACTCTAAATAGATAACCTATTATTTTTAATAATCTCTCTAAGTTCAATTCCACTGATTTGTATAAGGTTTATGCAGCAGGGTGTAACTCTATATACAGTCCATACAACAATATTTTGTGCCAAAATCTGTTTTGGGAAAAATGTTTTATGACAGCTAAAAAAGAAAACACATAAATGATAATGCACAGTGTGCACGCGCATGCACACACACACACAGTGGTTTAGTCACTGCATTTTGTCAGGCTCTTGCGACCCCATGGACTGTCGCCTTCCAGGATCCTCTGTCCATGGGATTTTCCAGGCAAGAATACTGGGGTGGGTTGTCATTTCCTTCTCCAGGGGATCTTCCTGACCCAGGAATAGAACCTGGGTCTCCTACATTACAGGAGGATTCTTTACTGACAGAGCCACAAGAGAAGCCATATATATACACACATACACTATGTGTATTTCAGCAACTGCTGTACTCCCAGAGTTCCAAAGCTTGCTTAGGGGTTTCAGGGCAGCAGATAAAGGATTCTGAAAGAGCAATTGCTTCAAATGTTGCCTAATGCAGACCAGAAACTGTTTTTATAGATTATAAGTCTCTACAAAACTGAACATTTTCAGGTTCTTCCTCAGGAAATGATGAGAACAAAACAGTATTGATTAATGACCACTCAAAAGTCTCAGAATCCAGAGCTCTGTGATTGGAAAGGCAAAAATCTGTTTATTCAGAATTAAAAGTGAATACTATATTTTGATCCATATACATAGGCTCGTATATGGGTAAATGGAAACGTAATGGGTGAGAGATCTTAACAAGCAATATTGACCTACAAGAATTAGTTCTCTTATAAATTCCTTTGGAAAGTGTTACTGAAACTGGGCACCAAGGGAGGGACTGATTGCATATGTTGACCATTTTCCTTTAAAATATCTAAGTCAAGTTAGTATTCTGTGAATTCAAATGAATTTAAAATAAAATAAAATAATACATTGGAATGAAATATCTATATATGTAACCATAATATGTGTTTGTATATGTGCATACATATGCTTTCATTTCACATATGTATATATGTTTATATAAACACACACATGCAAAACATGTACATATGTACATACATGTATGGCCAGTCTCTGTTTTTTTTCAGTAGCTATACATATATAGATAAAGTTTTATCTATAGTTATATATATTTACATAATTATGTCTACTCATGTATAGATATACATGGGAGAAGGCACTGGCACCCCACTCCAATACTCTTGCCTGGAAAATCCCATGGATGGAGGAGCCTGGTAGGCTGCAGTCCATGGGGTTGCTAGGAGTCAGACACGACTGAGCAAATTCACTTTCACTTTTCACTTTCATGCACTGGAGAAGGAAATGGCATCCCACTCCAGTGTTCTTGCCTGGAGAATCCCAGGGACGGGGGAGCCTGGTGGGCTGCCATCTATGGAGTCGCACAGAGTTGGACATGATTGAAGTGACTTGGCAGCAGCAGCAGCATACATATACATGTATAGATAGCATCTATAGACATCTGTGTAGATGTATACCTATATGGCGTGCTGCGATTCATGGGGTTGCAAAGAGTTGGACATGATTGAGTGACTGAACTGAACTGAATATCTCATATATAATCAGAGCAACTTGTCACACTTATGAATTACAGGTAATAAAATAATCACATCTAAGTCTCAATATTTCTCTATGTATTTGTGCTAAGTTAAGTGTTTAAGGTATATTCATCCTCACTGCATCTCTACTGCTTCAGTTGCTTCTGTTCCTTTCCTTTTTTATTTTGTATATATCTAGCAAATACATCTGACTTAACTTCACTCAGTGTGAGAATCTCTGGATCCATACATGTTGCTGCAAATGAATTATGTTCTTTTGTATACCTGAGTAATACTCTGTTGTATATACATACCACATCATCTTATCCATTCCTCTGTTGATGGATATTTAGGTTGATTCCATTTTCTGGCTATTGTAAATAGTGCTGTAGTGAACATTGGGGTGCATGTTCCTTTCAAATTATGTGTATTTCCAAATATATGCCCCAAGAGTGGGATTGATGGATCCAACCTAGATAGAATATTCAAAAGCAGAGACATTACTTTGCCAACAAAGGTTCATCTAGTCAAGGCTATGGTTTTTCCTGTGGTCATGTATGGATGTGAGAGTTGGACTGTGAAGAAGGCTGAGCGCCAAAGAATTGATGCTTTTGAACTATGGTGTTGGAGAAGACTCTTGAGAGTCCCTTGCACTGCAAGGAGATCCAACCAGTCCATTCTGAAGGAGATCAGCCCTGGGATTTCTTTGGAAGGAATGATGCTAAAGCTGAAACTCCAGTACTTTGGCCACCTCATGTGAAGATTTGACTCACTGGAAAAGACTCTGATGCTGGGAGAGATTGGGGGAAGGAGGAGAAGGGGATGACAGAGGATGAGATGGCTGGATGGCATCACTGACTCGATGGATGTGAGTCTGGGTGAACTCTGGGAGTTGGTGATGGACAGGGAGGCCTGGCGTGCTGTGATTCATGGGGTCGCAAAGAGTCAGACATGACTGAGTGACTGATCTGATCTGATGATAGTTCTATTTTTAGACTTTTAAGGACCCTATATATTGTTCTCCATAGTGACTGTGCCAGTTTGCATTCCCAATAACAGTGTAAGAGGGTTCCCTTTTCTCCATACCCTCTCGAGCTTTTAGTGTTTGTAGACTTATTGATAATGGCCATTCTGACTGATATGAGTAATAGATACCTCATTGTAGTTTTGAGAATGGGAAAGACTGGAACTCTCTTCAAGAAAATTAGAGACAGCACGGGAACATTTCCTGCAAAGATGGGCACAATAAAGGAAAGTCATGGTATGAATCTAATAGAAGCAGAAGATATTAAGAAGAGGTGGCAAGAATACACATAAGAGCTATACAGAACCTGATAACCATGATGGCGTGATCACTCACCTAGAGCCAGACATCCTGGACTGCAAAGTTAAGTAAGCCTTAGGAAGCATCAATACAAACAAAGCTAGTGGAGGTTATGGAATTCCAGCTGAACTATTTCAAATCCTAAAATATGATGCTGTTAAAGTGCTGCACTCAATCTGCTAACAAATTTGGAAAACTCAGAAGTGGCCACGGGACTAGAAAAGGTCAGTTTTCATTCCAATCCCAAAGAAAGTCAATGCAAAGAATGTTCAAATTACTGCACAGTTGCACTCATCTCACACTCTAGCAAAGTAATGCTGAATACTCTCCAAGCTAGACTTCAACAGTATGTGAACCAAGAAATTCCAGATGTTCAGGCTAAATTTAGAAAAGGCAGAGGAACAGAGATCACATTGCCAACATCTGATGGATCATTGAAAAGGCAAGAGAGTTCCAGAAAAACATTTACTTCTGCTTTACTGAATACGCCAAAGCCTTTGACGATGTGGCTCACAACAAACTGTGGAAAATTCTTCAAGAGATGGGAATGCTAGACCACCTTATCTGCCTCCTGAGAAATCTGTATGCAGGGAAAGAAGAAACAGTTACAACCAGCCCTGGAACAACAGATTGGATACAAATTGGGAAAGGTGTACATCAAGGCTGTATATTGTCACCCTGCTTATTTAACTTATATGCAGAGTACATCATGCAAAATTCGGGGCTGGATGAAGCACAAGCTGGAATCAAGATTGCTGGAATGAATGGGTGAGTGAAGTCACCCAGTCGTGTCCGACTCTTTGCAACCCCATGGACTGTAGCCTACTAGGCTCCTCTGTCCATGGGATTTTCCAGGCAATAGTACTGGAGTGGATTGCCATTTCCTTCTCCAGAGGATCTTCCCAACCCAGGGATTGAACCTGGGTCTCCCGCATTGTAGACAGACGCTTTACCATCTGAGCCACCAGGGAAGTCCCTGGGAGATTGCTGGGAGGTATACCAATAACCTCAGATAAGCAGATAATACCAGAGAAAGCGAAGAAGAACTAAAGAATCTCTTGATAAAAGTGAAAGAGGAGAGTGAAAAAGCTGAATTAAAACTCAACATTCAAAAAATTAAGATCATGGCATCTGGTCCCATTACTTCATGGCAAATAGATGGGGAAACAATGGAAACAGTAAAAGACTTTGTGGTTTTTGGCTCCAAAATCACTGCAAATGGTAACTGCAGCCATGGAATTAAAATATGCTTGCTCCTTGGAAGAAAAGCAATGACCAATGTAGGCAGTATATTAAAAAGCAGAGACATTCCAAGCTCCTGATTTATCCTACCACCCCCCCCAATATTTTATTAATTCTTGACAACTATTTTCCTTTGGTTTATTATGTTTTTCCTTTCCCAACATCCTGTGTGAAAAAGAATCTAGAAAAGAATGAATACTGTACATTCATATGTGTAACTGAATCATTTTACTGTCCACCTGAAACACACACACCATTGTAAATCAGTTATATTCCAATAAAATTAAAATTTATAAGAAAAAAAAAAGCAGAGACATTACTTTGCTGACAAAGATCTTGTCTAGTCAAAGCTATGGTTTTTCCACTTGTCATGTATGGAATGGATTACCGTAATATTGAATGGTTTGCCTTGGAAACGAACAGAGATCATTCTGTCACTTTTGAGATTGCATCCAAGTACTGCATTTCAGACTCTTGTTGACTATGATGGCTACTCCATTTCTTCTAAGGGATTCCTGCCCACAATAGTATATATAATGGTCATCTGAGTTAAATTCACCCATTCCAATCCATTTTAGTTCTCTGATTCCTAGAATGTCAACATTCACTCTTGCCATCTCCTGTTTGACCACTTCCAATCTGCCTTGATTCATGGACCTAACATTCCAGCTTCCTATGCAATATTGCTCTCTATAGTATCGGACCTTGCTTCTATCACCAGTCACATCCACAACTGGGTGTTGTTTTTGTCTTGGCTCCATCCTTTCATTCTTTCTGGAGTTATTTCTCCACTGATCTCCAGTAGCATATTGGGCACCTACTGACCTGGGGAGTTCATCTTTCAGTGACCTATCTTTTTGCCTTTCATACTGTTCATGGTGTTCTCAAGGCAAGAATACTGAAGTAGTTTGCCATTCCCTTCTCCAGTGGACCACATTCTGTCAGACCTCTTCACCATAACCTGTCCGTCTTGGGTGGCCCCACATGGCATTGCTTAGTTTCATTGAGTTAGACAAGCTGTGGTCCGTGTGATCAGATTGGTTAGTTGTCTGTGTTTGTGGCTGCAGTGTGTCTGCCCTCTGATGCCCTCTCTTAGCACCTACCATCTTACTTGGGTTTCTTTTACCTTGGATGTGGGATATCTCTTCACAGCTGCTCCAGCAAAGTGCAGCCGCTGCTCCCTACCTTAGACGTGGGTAGCTTGTCTTCGCTGCCACCCCTGACCTTGGACCTGGGGTAGATTTTCTTGGCTGCTCCTGTGCTGTCATTCAGCCACCGCTCCTGGGCCATAGGGACCAGTAACACTGAAGGAGCTGAAGTTGAATGGTTCTATGAAGACCTACAAGACCTTTTAGAACTAACAACCAAGGAGATGTCCTTTTCATTATATGGGACTGGAATGCAAAAGTAGGAAGTCAAGAAATACCTGGAGTAACAGACAAATTTGGCCTTAGAGTACAGAATGAAGCAGGGCGAAGGCTAAGAGAGTTTTGCCAAGAGAATGCATTGGTCATAGCAAACACCCTCTTTCAACAACACAAGAGAAGACTCTACACATGGGTATCACCACATGGTCAACACTGAAATAAGATTGATAATATTCTTTGCAGCCAAAGATGGAGAAACTCTATACAGTCAGCAAAAACAAGACCAGGAGCTGACTGTGGCTCAGATCATGAACTCCTTCTTGCCAAATTCAGACTGAAATTGAAGAAAGGGGGAAAATCACTAGACCATTCAGGTATGACCTAATCAAATCCCTTATGATTATACAGTGGAAGTGAGAAATAGATTTAAGGGACTAGATCTGATAGACAGAGTGCCTGATGAGCTATTGGCAGAGGTTCATGATATTGTACAGGAGGCAGGGATCAAGACCATCCCCAAGAAAAATAAATGCAAAAAAGAAAAATGGCTGTCTGAGGAGGCCTTACATAATAGTTGTGAAAAGAAGAGAAGTGAAAAGCAAAGGAGAAAAGGAAAGATATACCCATTTGAATGCAGAGTTCGAAAGAATAGCAAGGAGAGATAAGAAAGCCTTCCTCATCAACCAATGCAAAGAAATAAAGGGAAACAAGAATAGAAAAGATTAGAGATCTCTTCAAGAAACTTATAGTTACCAAGGGAAATTTTCATGCAAAGATGGGCTCAATAAAGGACAGAAATGGTATGGACCTAACAGAAGCAGAAGATATTAAGAAGAGGTGGCAAGAATGCACAGAAGAACTATACAAAAAGATCTCCATGACCCAGATAATCACGATGGTGTGATCACTCACTTAGAGCCAGACATCCTGGAATGTGAAGTCAAGTGGCCCTTAGGAAGTATCACTATGAACAAAGCTAGTGGAGGTGATGGAATTCCAGTTGAGCTATTCCAAATCCTGAAAGATGATGCTGTGAATGTGCTGCACTCAATATGTCAACAAATTTGGAAAACTCAGCAGTGGCCACAGGACTGGAAAAGGTCAGTTTTCATTCCAATCCCAATGAAAGGCAATTCCAAATATTGCTCAAAGAACTGAACAATTGCACTCATCTCACACACTAGTAAAGTAATGCTCAAAAGTCTCCAAGCCAGGCTTCAGCAATACGTGAACTGTGAACTTCCAGATGTTCACAGAAAAGGTTTGAGAAAAGGCAGAGGAACCAGAGATAAATTGCCAACATTTGCTGAATCATCAAAAAAGTAGGTTTTAGAAAAGACAGAGGAACCAGAGATCAAATTGCCAACATTCGCTGAATCATTGAAAAAGTAGAGTTCCAGAAAAACATCTATTTCTGCTTTATTGACTATGCCAAAGCCTTTGACTGTGTGGATCACAATAAACTGTGGGAAATTCTGAAAGAGATGGGAATACCAGACCACCTGACCTGCCTCCTAAGAAATATGTATGCAGGTCAGGAAGCAACAGTTAGAACTGGACATGGAACAACAGACTGGTTCCAAACAGGGAAAGGAGTATGTCAAGGCTATATATTGTCACCCTGCTTATTTAACTTATATGCAGAGTACATCATGAGAAATGCTGGGCTGAATGAAGCACAAGCTGGAATCAAGATTGCTGGGAGAAATATCAATAACCTCAGATATGCAGATGACACCACCCTTATGGTAGAAAGTGAAGAGGAACTAAAGAGCCCCTTGATGAAGGTGAAAAAAAAGAGTGAAAAATTTGGCTTAAAGCTCAATATTCAGAAAACTAAGATCATGGCATCTGGTCCCATCACTTCATGGCAAATACACAGGGAAACAATGGAAACAGTGGCTGACTTTATTTTGGGGGCTCCAAAATCACTGCAGATGGTGATTTGCAGCCATGAAATTAAAAGACGCTTACTCCTTGGAAGGAAAGTTATGACCAACCTAGACAGCATATTAAAAAGCAGAGACATTACTTTTCCAACAAAGATCTGTCTAGTCAAGGCTATGGTTTTTCCAGTAGTCATGTATGGATATGAGAGTTGCACTATAAAGAGGGCTGAGTGCCACAGAATTGATGCTTTTGAACTGTGGTGTTGGAGAAGATTCTTGAGAGTCCTTGGACTGCAAGAAGATCAGACCAGTCCATCCTAAGGGAAATCGGTCCTGGGTGTTCATTGGAATGGCTGGTGTTAAAGCTGAAACTCCAGTATTTTGGCCACCTGATATGAAGAGCTGACTCATTTGAAAAGACCCTGATGCTGGGAAAGACTGAGGGCAGGAAGAGAAGGGGATGACAGAGGATGAGGTGGTTGGATGGCATCACCGACTCAATGGATATGAGTTTGGGTAAGCTCTGGGAGTTGGTGATGGACAGGGAGTCCTGGCATGCTGTGGTTCATGGGGTCACAAAGAGTTGGACATGACTGACTGACTGAACTGAACTGAATGTATGGATTTGAGATTTGGACTATTAAGAAAGCTCAGCACCGAAGATTTGATGCTTTTGAACTCTGGTGTTGTAGAAGGCTCTTGAGAGTCCCCTGGACTGCAAGGAGATCAGACCATTCCATCCTAAAGTAAATCAGTCCTGAATATTCATTGGAAGAACTGATGCTGAACCTGAAACTCCAAAATTTTAGCCACCTGATGTGAAGAACTGACTCACTGAAAATAACCCTGATGCTGGACAAGATTGAAGGCAGGAGGAGAAAGGGTTGACAGAGGATGAAATAGTTGGCTGGCATCACTGACTCAATGGACATGAGTTTGAGCAAGCTCCTTGTGTTGGTGATGGACAGGGAAGCCTGGCATGCTGCAGTCCATGGAGTCACAAATAGTCAGACATGACTGAGCGAGTGAACTGAATTGAAATAATTAGTGGTGTTGAGTGTCTTTTTATGTACTTTGAAGCATCTGTATATCTTTTCTTGATTAATGTTTCTGGAAGAGTAGGAGTGAGAACAGTAATATCAATAAACCCTTCATTTCCCTACATGAAGTAGAGAAGTGCTTGCAACTTGTTAGAAGGAAGAGACCTGTTCTGACCAAGAAAAAGTGAGGGGTGTGTACTAACTAACCTGAGTTCATACCAAAGGGAAAATTGAGTAACCATCTTTTATTGCAAATATATTGTTTTGAAGAAAGCAATTACTTTATTCTATCCACATACCTGCATTAGTTTAGAAAATTTTAAGTAAAATAAAACAAGACAAAAAAAGTAAACAGGTCAAAACATGAGGGGGAAGGGAAGAGAAAGCAATGATAATCATGGCACATTGTCTTTTTGAGGTGTAATCATAATGAAGCAGTTTAGATCATGTGAGACAAAGACTTTTGGTGACTGTTTATGCTAGGTATTGCATTTTTTTTCTTCTAAACTTGAAAATAGCATTAAAGAAGGCATTAGAGACAAAATAACATCCCATCAGAATATTCTCAAGCTTCACCAAGTGAATTCTAGCTAATTTTTTTTTTTTTTTTTTTTTTTAGAAATGCCTAAGAAATGAGAATATCAATTGGCTCTCGGGCTAAAAATCTGGTAAGAGGACTTAATAAGCCTCTCAGGATAAAATCAGTTGACCTCAGTGAAATTCTTCACCTTTGGTAGAAAGGTGAAAGAAAATACTCTGTAGGATTCTTTCCATTAGAAGATTTATAAACTGATATAGAAACAAAATTGTAATAGAAAATAACAATAGCGTTCCTTAACTGCCATGGGTCTATTAAAACAAATACATCAAAAGAATGGAAAAGGACAGTATCAGGGTGATTACAGGAGTCTGATAAAAAAAAAAAAATGTGCTGTGCTTAGTAGCTTCAGTCATGTCCAACTCTTTGTGACCCCATGGACTATAGAGTCCATGGAACTCTCCAGGCCAGAATACTGGGATGGGTAGCCTTTCCCTTCTCCAGAGGATCTTCCCAACCCAGGGATCAAACCCAGGTGCCCCTCATTGCAGGAATATGTCTGCATCTTATTCCCTGGAACATGTATATATACTGGGTTATTATGCCAATGGGAATTAAGTTTGCAAAGCAACTGTACATAAAATAGGAAGATTGTCCTGGTGGGCCCAAAGTAATTACAAGGGTCCTTAAGTGTGGAAGTAGAAAACAGAAAAACAGCCATTGTCAAAGTAATGAAATATGAAAATCACTCAAGTTTTCTGGCTTAAAAGATGGCAGGTGACCATGTGAAGGAGTTTGGGTAGTCTCTTCCCATTTAACAGGGCAAGGAGTGAATTCTCTTGTAAAGCCTCCAGAAGGAACATAGCTCTCCTAACACCTTGATTTTTGCCTACTAAGACTCATTTCAGACTTTAGACATGCAGAAATATAAGATATTGAATTTATGTTATTTTAAACCACTAAGTTTATGGCAGTTTCTTACAGCAGCAATAGGAAATTAACATGCCACGTATTAGCAGAAAATAAAGAAATTTTAAGCTTCCTCTTTATATTTGTAAAAAGTAAATTAAAGACAATTTTTTTAATTTTATAGAAATTATAGTAAATATATTTCAATAGGCAATTTTAAGATAAAAAATATGAGAGGTGAATGAATATTTAACTGATCTTAAAATAGATAAGAAATCTCTAAATGTGAAATCAGTTTTGACTATGTTAAATGCTTTTTTAATTAAAAATATATTAAACTATGTCAAAAACTAGCAACCTAGCAAAAAATACTTGGCAACAAATGTGAGAAAAGGGGCCAATATATGTAATACATATTTGTGTTAAATCACAATGAAACCTGTATTTGGGGAAATATGTGAAACACAAGAATGGATAGCTAAAAGAGAAAAATAAACATTTTTAAAAGTTTGGCTTAAAAAAGGATGGGAATTAAGCCACATAACTTAGTGAATAAGAGTCTAAACTATAGAATCAGACTTTTTGTGCTGAAATTCAAGCTCTGTCACTAAGGTCTGTATGATCTAGCATATGTTACCTAACCTCTCTGTGCATCAATTATTCATCTATAACGTAAGAGTAAACAGTGTTTTTTATAGGATTAATGTGAGTATTGCACAATGAATCTATGCAAAGGGTTAATTAAACTGCCTGGATCATGTAAACAATAAGTGAAAAAACCTCTAGCTATTAGCTGTTATTAGTCAAGTGGATGCAATTAAAGTGATAATTTAAAGAAGGTGCATAGTGTTGGAAAGGGGAGAAGAAATGCATTCCCATCTACTGGTTGTGGGAATTTAATTGTTTCAGTCTTAGTGCAGATAAGCTGGAAATATGCATCAAATGTTTCAAAAATGAAAAAAAAAATTATGTCTTAATCATTAATATCATGTCTTTTTTAGCGGGTGAGTGATGAGCAGTCTCATACCCATATAATGGTATACACACATTTTACTAGGCTTTCCTTCTTGCACTTTGCAGATATTGCATTTTTTTTTTTAACAAGTTGAAATTTTATGGTAACCCTGCATTGAGCAAATCTGTTGGTACCATTTTTCAAACAGCATTTGCTCACTTTGTATATCTGTGTTACATTTTTAATTCTCAACATCTTTCAATCTTTGTCATATTATATTTGTTATGGGGACCTATGATCATTGATGTTACTATTGTAATTATTTTGGGGTGTCACAAAACATACCCGTAAGAAATGGCAAACAAAAAGTGTTCTGTGTGTTCTGACTGCTCTACCAGCTGGCCATTCCCCTGTCTCTTTCCTTCTCCTCAGACCTGTCTATTTCCTGATATGCAGAAATATTAAAATTAAGTCAGTTAATAACCTTACAGTGACCTCTAAGTGTTCAAGTCAAAGGAGTCTCTCAATTTAAATCAAAATCTAGAAATGCTTAAGCTTAGTGAGGAAGACCTATTGAAAGTCAAGATAGGCCAAAATCTAGGCCTCTTTCACTAACTAAGTTAAAGTTCTGAATGCAAGAAAAAACTTATTTTTCCAATGGTTTCCTTTGCTCTGTGAAAACTTTTAAATTAGGTCCCATTTCTTTATTTTTGTTTTTGCTTCCTTTGCCTGAGTAGAGAGATTCAAGAAAAAGTTGCTATGATTCATGTCAAAGAATGTTCAGAATAAGACAACCTATATAATGGGAGAAAATATTTGCAAGTGATATGACCAGTAAGGAGTAGTTAATATCCAAAATATATAAACAACTCATACAACTCAATATCAAAAAAGCACAATCCAATCAAATACATAGGAAAGAACTGAATAGACATTTTTCCAAAGAAGACATACAGATGGCCTACAGGCACATGAAAAGATGGTTAACATCACTAATTATCAGAGAAATGCATATCAAAACCACAATGATATATCACCTCATACCTGTCAGAAAGGCTAGCATCAAAAAGACCACAAATAACAAATATTGGTTATGTGGATGTGGAAAGAAGACAAGCTTGGCACATATAATGTAGATTGGTGTGGCATGCACTGAAAACATTATGGCGAGTCCTGAAAAAACTAGATACTCCCATATCATTTAGCAGTTTTACATCTAGGTATGTATCCCAAGAGATGGAAACACTAGTTGGAAAACATATATTCACCCCAGTGTTCACTGCAGCCCTATTTCTAATAGCCAAGACATGGAAGCAAACTAAATGTCCACTGACAGATAAATGGATAAAGAAGATGTGGTACATATATACAGTGGAATACTACACAGTCATTAAAAAAGAAAATTTTGCCATTTGCAACAACATGAATGGACTTAAAGGGTATTATGCTTAGTGAATAAGACAGGGGAAGAAAAATACAATATGTTACCATTTATATATGGAATCTAAAAAAAGTAAATAAATGAATATAACAAAAGAGAAACAGATTTATAGAAAATAAACTAGTAGCTACCAGTGGGGACAGAAAAGGGGGAGGAGAAGTATTAGAGTAGGAGACTAAGAGGTACAAACTATCAATACTATGTATAAAATAAGCTACAAGGATATATTTTATAACACAGGAAATATAGCCAATATTTTAGAATAACTTTAAATGCGGTATGATATATAAAATTATTGAATCACTGGGTTGCACCCCTGAAACTAGTATAATATTGTAAATCATCTATATTTCAGTAAAACAAATAGAAACAACATATATACATATATATATATATATTTGTGTATATATATAAAAGTTAGTGAAGGAAATTATTAATTAATAAATAATTAATTTATTAATTATTAATAAAAGTGCTTTGATTTCCCTTTGATTTTTCACTAGTGGTAAAAAACCCATCTCCAATGCAGGAGACCTAATGAGACATGGATTTGATCCCTGGGTTGGGAAGATCTCCTGGAGAAGGGCATGCAACTCACTCCAGTATTCTTGCCTGGGAAATACCATGAACCAAGGAACCTGACAGGCCACCGTTCATCGGGTCACAAAGAGTCAGACAAGTGACTTAGCATGTATATATTAAGAAAAAAAGTTATTGAAGGAAATTATTAATAAAAGTGCTACTCCAATGAACACATGAGTGATAAGAAAGCACAACAGCTTTATTGCTGATGAGGAGAAAATTTCAGTGGTCTGGATAGAAAATCAGAGCAGCCACAGTATTCACTTAAGTAAAAACCAAATCCAGAGCAAGGTCCTAAGGGTCTTTAAAATTTGTGTGACTGGCTTTATTCTAATATTCCCTTAATTGTGGTGACCTAGAGCCACACCAGAAATATCTTTGAAACATGCCTAACTATGGTGATAATACAGAACAAACTATTGATTCATGTAACAGTGTGGGTGGACCTGAAAATAATTATGCTGAGGGGAAAAAAGCAAGTCACAAATGTTACATACTATGTGATTTCATTCATATGCCATTTAATTTATCTGAAAAAGCAAACTCTAAGGATGGATAATAGATCAGTGCTTTCCGGGGTTTAGAGGTGAGAGAAGATTCTGCTACAAAAAGGCAGCACAAGGGAATTTTGTGGAGGTAGTTATAAGGATATGTGCTTGTGTTAAACCTCTAAAACTTGAACACTAAACAAACAAATTTTACTGTGCATAAATTTTAAAAATAATAAAGTTAAACCTTGCTTTCTGAAAATATTTCATAGCTTGAGATGCTTATGATGTAACATTTAGATGATCAAGCAAGATATAGAATTATATTTTCAGTTTATTTCCATCTTAATAAAATATTAATTGATTACTATGAATAAAGCAGTAAATAAAGCAGTACTTTACATGTGTATCCTATATAATCTGTCTCCATTTTGAAGCATCATGTTATGTAGCCACTGTCTAAAGAGTGTATCTTGCTAGAGTATTATTATGCAATGTGAAACAGATGAAAAAGAAAAGCATCACATTTGGAATTAGAGGTTATGTTCAAATCACAACTTTATCTTTTATTGGCTACATTATTCATAAATGTCATCTCAGTTTCCTCATCTGTAAAATGGGAACAATAAAAGTGCTTACCTCAATGTTTTTTTAATATCAAATGAATAATGTATATACAGCATTGAGAATATTCCGTTCAGTTCAGTTCAGTCGCTCAGTTGTGTCCGACTCTTTACGACCCTGTGGACCACAGCATGCCAAGTCTCCCTGTCCATCACCAACTCCCAGAGTTGCCTCAAACTCATGTCCATTGAGTCAGTGACACCATGTAACCATCTCATCCCCTGTCGTCCCCTTTTCCTCCTGCCTTTAATTTTTCCCAGTATCAGGGTCTTTTCAAATAAGTCAGTTCTTCGCATCAGGTGGCCAAAGCGTTGGAGTTTCAGATTCAGCATCAGTCCTTCCAATGAATATTCAGGACTGATTTCCTTTAGGATGGACTGGTTGGATCTCCTTGCAGTCCAAGGGACTCTCAAGAGTCTTCTCCAACACCATGGTTCAAAAGCATAAATTCCTCAGTGCTCAGCTTTCTTTTTAGGCCAACTCTCACATCCATACATGACTACTGGAAAAACCATAGCCTTGACTAGATGGACCTTTGTTGACAAAGTAATGTCTCTGATTTTAATATACTGTCTAGGTTGGTCATAACTTTCCTGCCAAGGAGTAAGCATCTTTTAATTTCATGGCTGCAATCACCATCTGCAGTGATTTTGGAGCCCAAAATAATAAAGTCTGACACTGTTTTCCCCTTTATTTACCATGAAGTGAGGGGACCAGATGTCATGATCTTTCTTAGTTTTCTGAATGTTGAGTTTTAAGCCAACATTTTTACTCTCCTCTTTCACTTTCATCAAGAGGCTTTTTAGTTTCTCTTCACTTTCTGCCATAAGGGTGGTGTCATCTGCATATCTGAGGTTATTGATATTTCTCCTGGCAATCTTGATTCCAGCTTGTGCTTCTTCTAACCCAGAGTTTCTCACGATGTACTCTGCAAATAAGTTAAATAAGCTGGGTGACAATATACAGCCCAGATGTACTCATTTTCCTATTTGGAACCAATCTGTTGTTCCATGTCCAGTTCTAACTGTTGCTTCCTGACCTGCATACAGATTTCTCAAGAGGCAGGTCAGGTGATCTGGTATTCCCATCTCTTTCAGAATTTTCTTTCAGAATTTTCCACAGTTTGTTGTGATCCACCCAGTCAAAGGCTTTGGCATAGTCAATAAAGCAGAAATAGAGGTTTTTCTGGAACTCTTTTGCTTTTTTGATGATCCAACAGATGTTTGCAATTTGATCTCTGGTTTCTCTGCCTTTTCCAAAACCAGCTTGAACATCTGGAAATTCACAGTTCTGGTACTGTTGAAGCCTAGCTTGGAGAATTTTGAGCATTACTTTACTAGCATAAAGTTCTCCAGGGCTTTAGTAGACGTTTTGCCCCAACATGGTGCTCCTACCACCTAGACCATCTTGAGCCTCCATAGGATGCTGGGAGTCTGGCCCTGAGGCCCCACAGCCTCATGGGAGAGATAGATTTTATACCGCAGCTCATAAGTGGCTCCTCCCTCCACCCTCAAGTTTCCTTCACTTTTTAGTCTGGCTCACTTTTTGCTTTGAGTCAGATGCACAAGTAATATAACACCTTGTAAGAGCCTAGAAATTACAGAGTTGATGACAGGAGAAACCAATTCTCTCTGAAGATGAAATATCAGGTGCCTGCACATGGCGCTGGAGTGGCTATGAGGAGATACTCCACGTCCAAGGGCAAAGGAGAAGCCCCAGAAAGATGGTAGGAGGGGCGAATTCACATTTAGAATCAAACCCCATTCCCACCAGAGACACTCAGAGGGCACAAACAAACCTTGTGTGCACCAGGAGCCAGAGACCCGACAGAGACTGAGGCAGAACTGTGTTTGAGCATCTCCTGTGGAGGTACAGGTCAGCAGTGGACTGCCACAGGGGCAGGGGCTCTGGGTGCAGCAGACTTGATTATGGCATAAGCCCTCTTGGAGGAAGTCACCATTAACCCCACCATAGAGCTGCCAGAACTTACACAGGACTAGGAAATATACTCTTGTAGGGTGCAAACAGAACCTTGTGCACACCAGGACCCAGGAGAAAGGAGCAGTGACCCCACAAGACACTGACCCAGCGTTGACCAGGAGTGTGCAGTAGAGGTGTGGGTCAGTGGTGGACTGCTGCAGGGTTGGGGGCACTGAGTGTAGCAGTACATGCATGGGACCTTTTAAAGGAGGCCACTATTATCTTCATTACCTCCACCATATTTTGGTCCCAGGTAAATAACAGGGAGGGAACATAGCTCCATCCATCAACAGAAAATTGGATTAAAGATTTACTGAGCATGGCCCCGCCCATTGGAACAAGAACCAGTTTCCACCTCAGTCAGTCTCTCCCATCAGGAAGCTTCCGTGAATCTCTTATCCTTCTCCATCAGAGGGCAGACAGACTGAAAACCACAATCAAAACATTTCCTGGCACATAATATGAATGTAATAGTAAATATTACTAGTTAATAGGTCAAGGATTTCATCAAAATCATTTCATAAAAGATTTTTAAAAAGTGGGTAATAATAATAGTTCATTTTCTAATGTTATATTTTATTTGTATGGCATAATTTATCCAATATATATTAATGAGCATTTGAGTCCTTTTCAGCTATTGTCTATTACAGATAATGCTGCTATATACATTTCTGTACATGCATCTTGATGGGAATATGTGTATAATTATTAAGAGTATCACTTCTGAGTCATAAGTTATTTGTATCCCACCACTGATAGACAGTATAAAAGTGTTCTCCAAAGTAGTTGTATAAATTTACTTTTCCATCAGTAGGTTATGAGAGTTCCCATTGCTCCATATCTTGAACAACTATAATACTGCATGTCTTTCTCCCTTTATGCCATTTGGATATGTATATAATGTGATTCATTGTGGTTTCAATTTGCATTTCTCTGATGGCTGGTGTGTGTGTGTGTGTGTGTGTGTGTGTGTTTACATTTTATGTATTGTGGTCACTTGAGAAATTTGTATGCAGGTCAGGAAGCAACAGTTAGAACTGGACATGGAACAACAGATTGGTTCCAAATAGGAAAAGGAGTACGTCAAGGCTATATATTGTCACCCTGCTTATTTAACTTATATGCAGAGTACATCATGAGAAACGCTGGGCTGGAAAAAGCACAAGCTGGAATCAAGATTGCCAGGAGAAATATCAATAACCTCAGATATGCAGATGACACCACCCTTATGGCAGAAAGTGAAGAGGAACTCAAAAGCCTCTTGATGAAAGTGAAAGAGGACAGTGAAAAAGTTGGCTTAAAACTCAACATTCAGAAAACAAAGATCACGGCATCCAGTCCCATCACTTCGTGGGAAATAGATGGGGAAACAGTGGAAACAGTGGCAGACTTTATTTTTGGGGCTCCAAAATCACTGCAGATGGTGATTGCAGCCATGAAATTAAAAGATGCTTACTCCTTGGAAGAAAAGTTATGACCAACCTAGATAGCATATCGAAAAGCAAAGACATTACTTTGCCAACAAAGGTCCATCTAGTCAAGGCTATGGTTTTTCCAGTGGTCATGTATGGATGTGAGAGTTGGACTGTGAAGAAGGCTGAGTGCCGAAGAATTGATGCCTTTGAACTGTGGTGTTGAAGACTCTTGAGAGTCCCCTGGACTGGAAGGAGATCCCACCAGTCCATTCTGAAGGAGATCAGCCCTGGGATTTCTTTGGAAGGAATGATGCTAAAGCTGAAACTCCATTACTTTGGCCACCTCATGCGAAGAGTTGACTCATTGGAAAAAACTCTGATGCTGGGAGGGATTGGGGGCAGGAGGAGAAGGGGACGACAGAGGATGAGATGGCTGGATGGCATCACTGACTCGATGGACATGAGTCTGGGTGAACTCCGGGAGTTGGTGATGGACAGGGAGGCCTGGCGTGCTGCGATTCATGGGGTCGCAAAGAGTCGGACACGATTGAGCGACTGAACTGAACTGAACTGAAGCATCCTTTTAAAAATGCTTAGTCAGGTCTTTTATCCATGTTACTTATTAGGCTGATTGAATTTTTCTTACTGAGTTTTAGGAGTTTTCACTTGTTCCATAAATGCACGTTTGTTACTTATATTTTTCTCCCACTGTGTGACTTTCCTTTGCACTCTGCCAATGGTGCCTTTTGATAAAAAGAAATTGTTACTATAATAGAATTCAATCCATTGTTTTCTGATTATTGCTTTGTATGTCCTGTTGGGGCATTTTACAGAGTATTATGAAAATATACTCCCATATTCTACAAGTTTTCTTGGTTTCTTGCTCATGTTTATGTTTGTGTATGGTGTGAGGTAGTTTTTGTTTCCTTTGTAGCTATATTTTTATTTAAAATGTCTTCATTCTCTCATTTGCTTGTTAAGACAATTAAGAAAAGACATAATTTGTATTATATATTTATCAGCTACAATGTTGTTTTATCTACCACTCGTTTCTCTCTGTTTGTCTGATTTAGACATCAAATGATTATTTTCAACTTGAAAAATCTTTAGGATTTCTGCTAACATAAATATGCAGACACCAAATTCTCTTAGATTTTATTTATTGATAAAATGTCTCTGTTTCATCCTTATTTTCAAAGGATATTTTCAAGGAGTGTTAAATTCCAACTTGACAGTTTATTTTTCACCTTTCTTTGCTTTAATGATACCCTTGCACTGTATTCTAGCCTCCATTGTTTCTGATGAGAAGTTCAGCATGACTTGTATTCCTGTTCCCTATGAATGACATACTAATTAACTTATGAAACAAGTGGCTTTTAAATGAAAAATGTGATATTATTACAAAGTGGATTTTATATCATTTATAGAATTAAAATTATGATAACCTTAACACAAAGAATAGAGAGTGATAATGCAGTTATACTATTTTAAGAATCTTGTATTTGTAAAGTCTGGAAAATGCAGTGCAAAGTGTTATAATTTTATGCTAAATAGATTGTGGTAAGAGTGCACATTGTAATCCCAAATACAAAAACTGAAAATAATGTTAATAATTATACTATAAAGACAATATAGAAAATACAATGGAATAATATAAAAATGGTAGACTAACACAAAATAAAACAAGAGTAGAGTTCAGTTCAGTCCAGTTGCTCAGTTGTGTCCGACTTTTTACAACCCCATGAACCACAATACACCAGGTTTCCCTGTCTATCACCAACTCACAGAGTTTACTCAAACTCATGTCCACTGAGTCAGTGGTGCCACCCAACCATCTCATCCTCTGTCGTCCCCTTCTCCTCCTGCCCTCAAACTTTCCCAGCATCAGGGTCTTTTCCAATAAGTCAGCTCTTCACATAAGGTGGCCAAACTATTAGAGTTTCAGCTTCAATATCAGTCCTTCCAATGAATACCCAGGACTTATCTCCTTTATGTTGGACTGCTTGGATCTCCTTGCAGTCCAAGGGACTCTCAAGAGTCTTCTTCAACATCACAGTTCAAAAGCATCAATTCTAGAGCACTCAGCTTTCTTTATAGTCCAACTCTCATATCCATACATGACTACTGGAAAAACCATAGTTTTGACTAGATGGACCTTTGTTGACAAAGTAATGTCCCTGCTTTTTAATATGCTGTCCAGGTTGGGCATAACCTTCCTCCAAAGGAGTAAGTGTCTTTTAATTGCATGGCTGCAGTCACCATCTGCAGTGATTTTGGAGCCCAAAAAAAGTCAGCCACTGTTTCCATTGTTTCTCCATCTATTTGCCATGAAGTGATGGGACCGGATGCCATGATCTTAGTTTTCTGAATGATGAGCTTTAAGCCAACTTTTTCACTCTCCTCTTTCACTTTCATCCAGAGGCTCTTTAGTTCTTCTTCACTTTTTGCCGTAAGGGTGGTGTCATCAGCATATCTGAGGTTATTGATATTTCTCCCGGCAATCTTGATTCCAGCTTGTGCTTCATCCAGCCCAGCATTTCTCATGATGTATTCTGCATATAAGTTAAATAAGCACGATGACAATATACAGCCTTGATGTACTCCTTTTCCTTTTTGGTAACAAAGGAAAAACACTGATATGACAAATAAGAAACAAATAGCAAAATTACAGAGCTGAAATCAATCATGTCAATTTGTACATAAATATAAATGGATTAAACACAGATATTTTTACATTGGACAAAAGCAAGATTCAACTAATACTGTTTAAATGACAACTTTAAATATAAAAACATTTATAAATAATATGAAAAAACAGGGCCAGCACATGGTGGAGTAGTAGGACATGAACTCATTCCTTCTTAAAAAAAAAAAAAAAAAAAAAAAACACAGCAAAATCACAACTAATTGAACAACCATTGACCACCCCCCCCCATAAAAAAAGCACAAAACTCTGTTACCTACCAAAAATCCAGATTTTAGCTACACCAATGCAGGAAAAGAAAGAGGACCTAAATTTTAATCAAAAAGGAAAGAGATATCACTGCTGATACCACAGAAATACAAAGGATCAGAAGAGACTACAGTTGGCCCTTGAACAATGTGGGGGTTAATACACCTATAACTAACTTAGAGTCAGCTTTCCCTGTCCAAGATTTCTCTGCATCTGTGGATTGAAACAAATGAAGACCATGTAGTATTATAGTATTTACCATTGAAAAATAATAACATACAAGTGGACCCATACAGTTCAAACCTATGCTGTTCAAGGGTCAACTGTACTATGAACAATTTATACACTATCAAAGTGGGTAACCTAGAAGAAATATATAAATCCATAGAAACACATAAGCTCCAAATAAGCTACTGAATCATGAAGAAGTAGAAAGTCTGAACAGGCTGGATGTGAATAAGGAAACTTCTGAACATAGAGGAGCCTGGGACCTGATTGTTCATTGGCAAATTCTACCAAATAGAATATTGGAAATAAAAGCAAAAATAAACAAATGGGACCTAATTAACCTTAAAAGCTTCTGCACATCAAAGGAAACTATTAGCAAGGTGAAAAGACAGCCTTCAGAATGGGAGAAAATAATAGCAAATGAAGCAACCGACAAACAACTAATCTCAAAAATATACAAGCAACTCCTACAGCTCAACTCCAGAAAAATAAACGACCCAATCAAAAAATGGGCCAAAGAACTAAATAGACATTTCTCCAAAAAAGACATACAGATGGCTAACAAACACATGAAAAGATGCTCAACATCACTCATTATCAGAGAAATGCAAATCAAAACCACTATGAGGTACCATTTCACACCAGTCAGAATGGCTGCGATCCAAAAGTCTACAAATAATAAATGCTGGAGAGGGTGTGGAGAAAAGGGAACCCTCTTACACTGTTGGTGGGAATGCAAACTAGTACAGCCACTATGGAGAACAGTGTGGAGATTCCTTAAAAAACTGGAAATAGAACTGCCTTATGATCCAGCAACCCCACTGCTGGGCATACACACTGAGGAAACCAGAAGGGAAAGAGACACGTGTACCCCAATGTTCATCGCAGCACTGTTTATAATAGCCAAGACGTGGAAGCAACCTAGATGTCCATCAGCAGATGAATGGATAAGAAAGCTGTGGTACATATACACAATGGAGTATTACTCAGCCATTAAAAAGAATACATTTGAATCGGTTCTAATGAGGTGGATGAAACTGGAGCCTATTATACAGAGTGAAGTAAGCCAGAAGGAAAAACATAAATACAGTATACTAACGCATATATATGGAATTTAGAAAGATGGTAACAATAACCCGGTGTACGAGACAGCAAAAGAGACACTGATGTATAGAACAGTCTTATGGACTCTGTGGGAGAGGGAGAGGGTGGGAAGATGTGGGAGAATGGCAATGAAACATGTAAAATATCATGTAGGAAATGAGTTGCCAGTCCAGGTTCGATGCATGATGCTAGTTGCTTGGGGCTAGTGCACTGGGACGGCCCAGAGGGATGGTATGGGGAGGGAGGAGGGAGGAGGGTTCGGGATGGGGAACACATGTATACCTGTGGCGGATTCATTTTGATATTTGGCAAAACTAATACAATTATGTAAAGTTTAAAAATAAAATAAAATTGGAATAAAAAAAAAAAAAAAAAAAAAAAAAAAAATAAAAAAAAAAAAAAAGAATTAATACCAGTCCTTTTAAAACTCTTTCAAAAAATTGTGAAGGAAGGAACAGTTCCAAACTCACTTTTTGAGGCCAGCCTTACTGTGATATCAAAGCCATATAGGGATACAAATTACAGATCAATATCCCTGATGAATATAGATGTAAATAATCTCAATAAAATATCAGCAAATCAAAATCAACAGCCTATTTCTGTCTCGTACACAGGGTTATTGTTACCATCTTTCTAAATTCCATATATATGCGTTAGTATACTGTCGACCCAGAGGGTATGGGGAGGGAGGAGGGAGGAGGGTTCAGGATGGGGAGCACAGGTATACCTGTGGCAGATTCATTTCTATGTTTGGCAAAACTAATACAATATTGTAAAGTTTAAAAATAAAATAAAATTTAAAAAAAATCAACAGCCTATTAAAAGGATCATTAACCATGATCATGGAGAAGGCAATGGCACCCCACTCCAGTACTCTTGCCTGAAAAATCCCATGGACTGAGGAGCCTGGAAGGCTGCAGTCCATGGGGTCACTGAGGGTCGGACATGACTTGAAGGGAAGTGAGCAACTTCACTTTCACTTTTCACTTTCATGCATTGGAGAAGGCAATGGCAACCCACTCCAGTGTTCTTGCCTGGAGAATCCCAGGGACGGGGGAGCCTGGTGGGCTGCCGTCTATGGGGTCCCACAGAATCAGACACGACTGAAGTGACTTAGCAGCAGCAGCAAACATGTTCAAGTGGAACTTATCCCACAGATGCAAGGATGGTTCTACACATGCATGTCACTAAATTTGATAACCACATGAGTAGAATTAAAGATAAAAATCATATCATCATCTTAATAATGCAGGAAAAGCATTTGACATAATACACCATCCTTTCATGACAAAAGCACTCAACAAATTGGGTATAGAAGAAACAAACATACCTCAAGAGAGTGCAGTCCATTTAGGGAAAACCTGCAACCAACATAGTACTCAGTGCTAAGAGCTTGAAATCTTTTCCTCTGAATTGTGGAATACTACAAGAGTGTCACCACTCCTCACCACTCCTACTCAAGATAGTACTGGATATCCTAGCCAGAGCATCCAAATGGAAAAGGAAATAGTAAAATTGTCTTTGTTAGCAGATAATATGATCTTTGACTGTATTTTTGGTGATATGCACCTTTGTCAGCAATGTGATGTCTCTGCTTTTAATACACTCTCTAGGTCTGTCATGACTTTCCTTCCAAGGAGCGAGTGTCTTTTAATTTTGTGACTGCAGTCACTGTCCACAGTGATCTTGGAGCCCAAGAAAATAAAATCTGCCACTAGCTTCAACTTTTTTTCTCATCTATTTGCCATGAAGTGATATATATAGAAAATCCTAAAGACTCAACTAAAAACCTGCTAGACCTAGTCAACAAATTCAGAGAAGTTGCAGGATAGAAAAACAACATATAAACATCAGTAGTGTTTTTATATACAAATAGCAAAACATCTAAAGTTGAAATAAACAGTCCCATTCAAATAACATCAAAAATAATAAAATAATTAGAAATAAATTTTACGAAGGAGAAAAAGATCTTTATGCTGAAAACTTCAAGGCTTTGATCATAGAAGTTGAGACACAAATAAATGGAATGATATCTGATGTTCATAGATCATAAGAATTAATATTAAAATATTCATACCTAAAGCCATCTATGAATTTGATGCAATCCCAGCTGTGCTTCCAATAACATTTTTACAGAAATAGAAGAAAGAATCCTAAAGTTCATTCGAGGTCACAAAAGACCCTCAGTAGCCAAAACAGTTCTGAGATGAACAAAGCTAGAGGCATTACACTTCCTGATTTTTAGAGTAATTAGAGCAATGGGATACTGGCATAAATGTAGACACATTGACCAATGGAACAAAATAAACAGTCCAGAAATAAACTCCTGCATCATACATGGTCAAATAATATTTGACAAGGGAGATAAAAATACTCAGTGGAGAAAGAATATTTTCTGTAGTGAATGTTGTTGGGAATAATGGATACCATAAACAGAAGAATGAAATCCAATCCCATCTTAAACCATGCACAAAAATGAACTCAAAATGGATTAAAGACTTAAAGACATAAAACTTTTAAGGAAAAAATATTGATCTTGGAGATTGGTTTTGGCAGTGGTTTTTTCAATGATACCAGAAGCACAAAATGAAAATAAATATGTGGGTCTATGTCAAACTAAAAAGCTCCTTCACAATGAAAGAAACAGTTGGAATGAAAAGGCAACCAATAGAATGGGAGAGAATATTTGCAATCATTTTTCTAATAAAGAATCATTATCCATAATGTGAATGATTCATATAATTTATAAATTGTAATTTATGAATTATAATTTATAATTTGTAAAAACAAACAACCTGATGAAATAATAGGCACATGCACATGATAAATGAAAAGGTGTTCTAATCACTAATCATCTACTGCTGCTGCTGCTAAGTCGCTTCAGTCGTGTCCGACTCTGTGCGACCCCATAGATGGCAGTCCACCAGGCTCCCCGTCCCTGGGGTTCTCCAGGCAAGAACACTGGAGTGGGTTGCCATTTCCTTCTCCAATGCATGAAAGTGAAAAGTGAAAGTGAAGTTGCTCAGTTGTGTCTGACTGCTAGCAACCCCATGGACTACAGCCTGTCAGGCTTCTCCATCCATGGGATTTTCCAGGCAAGAGTACTGGAGTGGGGTGCCATTGCCTTTTCCACACTAATCATCGAGTAAATGCAAATAAAATATCACCTCACACCTGTTGAAATTGCTATCATCAAAAAGACAAGAGACTAAAAAGTATTGCTAAAGATGTGGAGATAAGGGACCTCTTCACTGTTGGTGGGAATTTGAATTGGTACAGCCACTATGGAAACAGAATGGAGATTCCTCAAAAAATTAAAAATAGAACTACCATAATATCGAGCAAACCCAGGGAATATTCACTAGAATTGAAATCAGGATTTCCATAGAGATAACTGTACTCCCATGTTTACTGCAGCATTATTCACAATAGCCAAGATATGGAAATAATCTAAGTGCCCACCATAAAAGGAATGGATAAAAAAGGTGTGACTGCTACACACACACACACACACACACTCACACACAGAGTGAAATATTATTCAGGCATGTGTGTGTATGTGCTCAGTCGTATCCAACTCTTTGTGACTCCATGGACTGCAGCCCACCAGGCTCCTCTGTCCATGGGGTTTCTCAGCCAAGGATACTAGAATGGGTTACCATTTCCTTCTCCAGGGGATCTCCCTGACCCAGGAATCGAACCTGCACCTCCTGCATTGGCAGGCAGATTCTTTACCACTGAGTTAACTGGGAAGCCCAATGAGAAATGAGAAAGAAGGAAATCCTGCAATTTGTAAAAACTTGGATAAAATTTAAGAGCATTAGGCTAAGTGAAATAAATCAGAGAGAGACAATGTATAATATTACTTATAAGCAGAAATATCATCAAAAATTTCAATTTCAGACATGTCAAATTTCTAAAAATGTCAAATTCAGAAAAGCATAAAAATGCTGATTGCCAGGGTCTGGGTTGTAGTGGAAATGTGGAGATATTGCACAAAGAGTACAAACTTCCAATCATAAGACTAACAATTTCTGCAACTCTAAATACAGCATGGTCATTATACCTAATAATAGTATATCATAGACTTGAATATTGTCAAGAGAATAGATCTTAAATGTTCTTAGTACAAAAAGAAATGGTAATTATGTGATAGATAGCTAATGCTATGGTTGTGATCATTATGTTGTTTATAAATGTGTGAAGTCAACATGTTGAATAACTTAAATTTATACAGTTACTTGTCAGTTATATCTTAATAAAGCTTGGGGCAGGGAGAAGAAGAAAGAAAAATTATTGAACTACCAAAATGAACAATAACATGGATTAATCTCACAGTGTTATAGTGAGTTAAAGTGGCCCAGCAGTAAAGAATGCATTTAGTTCATGTTCATTTATACTGAATATAAATAATAATCTAATTTTTGGTTATAGATATTCTATCAGAAATTGCCTCAGTCAGGAATGGGACTGGAAGAGAGATTGATAGTAAAGAGTATGTAGGAACTTTTCTTCAGTTATGGGAATGTTCTAGATCCTATTTTGGATGGTAGTTATATGGGTATATTCAGCAGATAAAAATTCCAAGCCTTACACTTAACATTTTTTTTTGTGGTTCATATGACAATAAAATTTATTATTAGAAAAAAGAGTTCAAAATGCTCCAGGAGAAACTTATTCCAGAGAATTAACCTTGATAAAATACCTTTTGTACTTATATACATTAATGGAAAACTTACATAGCTGAGGGGGAGCATTTTAGAGACAAATTAGTGGATATAATGTAGAAAGACAAGCAGAGAGAAAGAGAATGATGGTAAGAGAAAAAGAAGAGATTGAAAGAGAGGTAGATATTTAATGGTGGGCACAAGAAAAGAGTTGCATAGGAAAGAAAAAAAAGTATACTCCATGACTCAGCCATTAGTAGCATTTACCAAAGTCTTCTAATGTAAGCATTAACTGTTGAACTAACCAAATTGATTGACACTATATCAAAGGGGTGGGAGGGTGCGAAGTACGCGTGTTAAAATAGGGGAGGATGAAGTTTGTGTGAAAACATAACTATGTTTCAATTTTCTTTTACTCACCTAATAAATTACCACAAATTCCACAACTTTCAAGCCTACAAAATGATTATCTAACAGTTCTGTAGGTCAGAAGTCTGATATGTGTCTCACTCCTGGCTGGGTTGTATTTGTTTCTAGAGACTCTAAGGGAGAATCTGTTTTCATGATTATTCAAGTTCCATGTGTCTCATTGTATGACTGAGGCTTCCGTTTGTTGGCTGTCAGTTGAGGTTCTCCCATTTTCTAGAGACTGTCCATTCCTTGGCTCATGTCCCTCTTCCCTCACCTTCAAAGACAACAATGACAAGTTTAGTTTCTCTCTTGTCATGTCTCTCTGTGACACACTCTTCTGTCTTCCTCTACCAGTTTTTAAGGACTTATATGATTAAATTGGGATCACCATCTAAAGTTCTCTAAGCACATCTGCAAAATCCCTTTTGTCATGTAAAGCCATGTACTCACAGGTTCCAGGAATTGAAGTGTTAATTTCTTTGGAGGGGTCCACTATTCTGTCTATCACAAGCTAAATCTTCTGCATTCCTTTTCAGATGTTTAGGTATAATGTCTAACAATGGGCAGCTCTGATTATTCCTTAAATTCTCTTTTACCAAGAAAGGAGAGTTGAAGGCCTAGCAAAGATGAGTCTTTCATGTTTTTGTAGGAAGTGTAGGACAGGAATATTCTCTACCACCATTCCTTTCACTGCACTGTGATAGAGAGACTTGTTGGCAGGCCAGCCTAATAGAATCCCAGGCCCACCAATTACTAGCTGAAAGTAGACCTTAAAAGTTACTTGACCTCTCTGAGCCTTAGCTTTCTCCTTTGTACAATGAGGATATTTGAAGATTAGATATATGTTGTGTCTAAAAGAGAATGGAAGTAGATAGATAAACATTCTCTTCTGTGTGACATACCTATTTTATTTTAGGGATTATAAATAAAGAAGAGCTAACTGTAGTTCCAGTGACGATCCATCTTTCACATGTCTGTTCAAATTGCCCAAATGTTAACATTTCCAGTAAGTTTTCAGAAATGGTCACAGCATAGGCTTTTATTAAATAAAGTCCCCAGTGACTATTTCTTATTAGGTCTTATCAAACTTTCTCTTGTGATCCCTGCTAGGCTAGATCCAGTTGTATTAATGGTTAGATTTTTCTGTGACTCAGTGGCATGTACTTAACTCTGAGTCATGACCAGCTCAGGTCTTAACCTAAAATTCAAGATAGCTTTCTGGAATTCTAATCCATTTACCATTCACTTTAGGTGGTGTGAATACACTTTGCTGTATGATGTTTAGAAGACAATAACATGGAACCTAACAATAACTGGATTCCCCTTCACAGGTGCCTTCATATTGCAATGCACTGTAGCAAAGGGAATTACCTTTGGTAAATTATCTATGTCTGGGAATAGGTTGGAGCTTGAGTAGAGGTAACATAGTTATAAATCCCATAGTAAGCCATTTGCCAATATAACTTGATCCCTTGTACTTTTCCTCCATCATTAGGTGGATTTAGGAACAGTTGGATATTGGAGAACTCCTTTAGATCAGAGACCATGTCCTAACTGTTCAGTTATCCTTTGCAAGTAATACAGGGCCAGGCACATAGAAAGCACTTAATGCATGTTTGTTAAAAGGAGAGACTTCACTTTCTTTTTCTAAAAGATGAGATCACAATTAGAAGAATATCATTGGCATTAACGTGAAAAGTGAAAGTCGCTCAGTCTTGTCCAACTCTTTGCAACCCCATGGACTATAGCCCACCAGGCTCCTCTGTCTATGGATTCTCCAGGCCAGAATACTGGAGTGGGTAACCTTTCCCTTCTCCAGATGATCTTCCCAACCCAGGGGTCGAACCCAGGTCTCCTGCATTTCAGGTGTATTCTTTACCAGCTGAGCCACCAGGGAAGCCTAAGAATACTGGAGTGTGTAGCCTATCCCTTCTCCAACAGATCTTCCTGACCCAGGAATCCAACCAGGGTCTCCTGCATTGTAGGTGGATTCTTTACCAACTGAGCCATATTGCATTAACTTGAGGGAGAAAGGTAAACCTTCCAGGATTTTTATATTTAAACTGACGATATTAATTAATATCAATGTCTAGAAACTGTAGGGGAGGGTACAGGTCTAAATTCCTTTTGACACCTTTGGTGGATTAATTGCAGCTGGCAATACCATATGACTGAGGGAGGCTGCCATATGAGCGTAAAAAGTAATGTCCCTAAATGCGCTATACACGAAAGAAATGGGTTAACCTTGTCATCTAGTTCCTTTCGCCTTTTTCGTTGTAGCAGCCTGGCATTATTGTTCATATTATACAGGATGCTTCAGGGGCAACTGAATTTGGGAGATATGGCATTTTCAGAGAATCATTTGTCATATGAAAAGAGGCACTTGACATTGTATACTGATTATTTTTAATATAAATTTATTTATTTTAATTGGAAGCTAATTACTTTACAATATTGTATTGGTTTTGCCATACATCAATCATGAATCTGCCATGGGTGTACATGTGTTCCCCATCCTGAACCCCCTTCCCACCTCCCTCCCTGTACCATCCCTCTGGGTCATTCAAGGCCAATCTTCTGGGTGAAGGCAGGAAGAAAAGTTTATTTTCTAAAGATAAGCAACTTGCTATATTTAAATCATATACATGCATAGTGTAGATTTCTTTGTGATTATTCCCCATATACATATGAGGTGATTTCAGCTCATACGTGTAGCCTGATTTTGGAGTCATTGAAATTGCAAGACAAATTTAATAGGAAATGAAGGCAAAAAGGGAAACTTCCTCCTTTGCAGTGCCATTAGTCCTTTTATAGCAGGATAAACACTGTAAAGATGCAAGTTTAACTTTTTGATTGCTTTAAACATATGGCTGAGAGCAAGCTTGTATGCATCATTTTCTTGCTTTAGCATAATTTGGTTTTCTAAAAACCAAGATGTCTTTGAACTGGAGGGGACACTCTTTTTAAAAGCAGCAAATGTGATACCTGTCAACAAGGATAAGCATGGTATTAATAAAAGTGTATGTTAATGCATTAAACTAGTAGAATATCAGCAGGATATCAGTTTCATTGCCAACTGATTTTTAAAGATGATCCACCATTTGAATTAGTGTTAGTGATAAATTATTTCCAAGTAGTATTAATCATACTCACTGGGAAATTAAAATGTCATAAAATGATGAAGTGTTAAAGAAATGATATCTCACATCTACACCTGCATATGCATCACAGTATCACCACAATATTTGCTCAAAAACATTCACAAGAGATGATTTTGAACATGATGTTTGGTGATATAAGTTATTTAACATTCTGCTCATTCTTTTAGTAATACTTAATAAACACTTTCTATAAGTAAAAATGTTATATACTACATTATGTTCACTGCTTTTAAAAAAGAAATAACTAAAATGAGCGAAGGCCCTTTAATTTTTTCCACTGATTTTGTTTGGTAGATAGTCTGTTTATATAATATATGTTTTTGAAGTTCTGTGATTGCAAAGGTTCTGATCAAATAGGGCTTAAGAGTTCATTCCACAGATAAATTCATCTTTACATTGTCGCTTTCAGAAGAATTGTGGATTATTGTAAATTTATTAAATAGTGTATAGGTATGCTTTTACACAGCAAATATGTGTACTGTTTGGAATTTAATAGGAAAAGTCAGTAAAATAGTCCTTTAATTTTAAGAGTAGCCTTTATTCTTTTCTATATATTATTGCATTTTGGAGTATTAACACATTTTAAATTTAATGTTGTACACATCTACAGTATTTTAAAACTAGTTTTAAATGTACAGATATCTAACTCAAAATTGGAATTGAACTCAAACTTCAAAGAAACAAGCCTCAAATATTTTCTTATAAGAAAATATTATAAAATACTACCTAGCTCTGCTTCTAATTCAGTAACTTAATAGGAGGATCAACACTTTAAAATGTTTGAAATATATTGCACTTAATGAATGAAAAATATTCCAGTAAACCAAAATTCTTATGATGAATTATGGAAGTGAAAGTAGAAACAGGTGAATTATGTAGATTGTAGGTTATGTCAGGGAAATAAGAAATCTATGAATATTAAATAAAATGTCCAAAAAACAAAAGAAAGGTGATTTTCATTACTACTCTTCCTTTCTTGAAATAAACTGGTTCACAAGCAATGGTGACTTTGAAACAAATGGATCTCACTCAGTAGCTCAAAAGTCATGGTGATTTTCAAATTACACTTGCTGTAGTTCCTCTAGACAGTACCATCTAGGATATAAAATGTAGCTTATGTTAATCTACCTAAACAGTCTCATTTGTGGAACTAAGCAGTTTCAACTTCATTATCACATAGTTAAATAGCTTTTGCCATGATGTAACATTTAGATCAGAGAACTGATAACCACTGAGTTTTCTGTGAAGAATGTGAAGTTTAACATTTGTAATTGTGAGGCTGTTGTTTCCACAATATATTCTTTGATGAAAATGTACAATATGCTAAATACTTTTTCCAACTTAAAATTGCACTCAACCTGTTTAAATAAAAGCAGATTTTTACTTTTAACTTATCTTTGTTATTTTGGTTTTAGTCACAAAGCTGTGTCCAACTGTTTTGCAACCCCAGGCTCCTCCATCCATGTGATTTCCCAGGCAAGAATACTGGAGTGGGTTGCCGCTTCCTTCTCCATGGATTCTTCCCAATCCAGGGATCAAACCCATGACTTCTGCATTGGCAGGCAGATTCTTAACCACTGAGCTACCAGGGAAGCCCGATTTGGGAGAATGGCATTGAAACATGTAAAATATAATGTATGAAATGAGATGCCAGTCCAGGTTCGATGCACGATACTGGATGCTTGGGGCTAGTGCACTGGGACGACCCAGAGGGAGGAGGGTTCAGGATGGGGAACACATGTATACCTGTGGTGGATTCATTTTGATATTTGGCAAAACTAATACAATTATGTAAAGTTTAAAAATAAAATAAAATTAAAAATAAAAAAATAAAATAAAAAATAAAATAATATGAACATCAAAAAAAAATTTAAAAGAACAACAAACAGAAACTAAATTTACTTACCTTAATCACCCATTCTAGAAGTGTCTTTTGTTTGCTCTGCAGAACTTCTCTAAATATTTAGCTTCAGTCCTTGTTAACCATGCACAATCTTCTTTATCTCTGAATCTGGCTTTAGGATACCATAACTATGCTGAAAGCCATTGTATACAGGGTCAACATATCCAACGGACTCTCTTCTGTTCTCAATATGTAATTAGCATTTGACAGTTTGAAGTGTTTGATACTCTGGCTTTTCTTGGCTTAACTGAGGCTGCTTTATCTTTATGAGTAGATTTAACCACTTTATATTTGGTTGTAAAAAATTGTTTGCTATTCAAAATGTGTCAGAATATAAATATTTTATGGAGCTATCAGGCCTTTCTGAAAAGTGTTTTGCAATAAAATTAGGCTTTAGTAACAACAAATACTAGCCCCTTTTGCTCTGAATGCTCATATGTCTTCTACTGTCTTTGATGAAAGCTGTACTGAAGTTTGGTGCTTCTTTGTATCCATATCAAGGCGTGTCTGCCATCCAGTAGGTTTGGTATTTCTATAAGGCTTCTGCCTGACCTGTCTTGTCTACCATTATCTCTTCAGACTGTAGCAGAGAACCTGACACATAGTATGTTCTCAATAAATATTACTGAGTGAACTAATCTGGTAATATAATAAGCATATTACATTGAGAAGAAAATTAGGTTTCATCAAATATGAGGGCCAATATTCCAGATGATACAGATGGTAGGAACTTTGTAATAACTTGTGTTTTATGATACAGCAAAGAGTTAAAAGAAATCAAAGGTAAGTTGTTCCAAAAGAGAATAATATTACTAAGAAAAGCATTATATTTTATTTAAAATGAAACCTACTTTGGCCAGTAGCAGCAATGTATTTTAGAAGAAAATATTTGTTCATGAACAAGAATGTGGTCCTTTTTTTTTTTCTGATCTCAAAATCAAGATATTTGGGTTTCACACTGAAGTGGAGACAGACCAGTTACTTTAATTACCTTCTCTGGCCAAGACGAAAACATTATGTAATTCATTTGAATTAAAAAATCAAACAAAAGGCACTGCTAGATTATTGTAGGCCAGAAGGGGAGGTAATACTATTCTTTTGATTATCTGAATCAGGTGGATAACAGCCCTTGGCTTAGACAGAATTAAGCCACTGACAGCTGCAAGAAATTGGAAAGGTCTTGATGTCGGGATGGCTTGATGTACTGTTGCCCTAAAAGAGGCACATTCCAAGGTTTTTACTTACAGTAGGTTTGAGTGAAGTGTTCTAAATTAAAACTGGAAATAAAGATTAGGGGATAGATCAGGATACATTTAATAATAGAAAAATTAGCAAGAAATACATCAAATAGTGAGCATTTGCAAATATCTAATGACTAGTGTTCAATTTTGATTTTTTTTCAGCATATTCTTTTTTTCCCCCACAAATGCATGAAAACACTTATCTCAATCTTATGCAAAAGAACATTATCTTGTGCTACTCTTCAGCTAACATTACTGTGATTGAGGCACTTCTACAGTCTTCTGGGAGTATCCTCTAATTGAAGGTAACATTATTTTGAAAAGTACATAGACATCTGCTGCTGCTGCTGCTGCTAAGTCGCTTCAGTCATGTCGGACTCTGTGCGACCCCATAGATGGCAGCCCACCAGGCTCCCCCATCTCTGGGATTCTCCAGGCAAGAATACTAATAGATGGAGAAATATACCATGTTCATGGATTGGAAGAATCAATATAGTGAAAATGAGTATACTACCCAAAGCAATTTATAGATTCAATGCAATCCCTATCAAGCTACCAACGGTATTCTTCACAGAGCTAGAACAAATAATTTCACAATTTGTATGGAAATACAAAAAACCTCGAATAGCCAAAGCTATCATGAGAAAGAAGAATGGAACTGGAGGAATCAACCTGCCTGACTTCAGGCTCTACTCCAAAGCCACAGTCATCAAGACAGTATGGTACTGGCACAAAGACAGAAATATAGATCAATGGAACAAAATAGAAAGCCCAGAGATAAATCCACACACATATGGACACCTTATCTTTGACAAAGGAGGCAAGAATATACAATGGATCAAAGACAATCTCTTTAACAAGTGGTGCAGGGAAAACTGGTCAACCACTTGTAAAAGAATGAAACTAGACTACTTTCTAACACCATACACAAAAATAAACTCAAAATGCATTAAAGATCTAAACATAAGACCAGAAACTGTAAAACTCCTAGAGGAGAACATAGGCAAAACACTCTCCGACATACCTCACAGCAGGATCCTCTATGACCCACCTCCCAGAATATTGGAAATAAAAGCAAAAATAAACAAATGGGACCTAATTAAACTTAAAAGCTTCTGCACAACAAAGGAAACTATAAGCAAGGTGAAAAGACAGCCTTCAGAATGGGAGAAAATAATAACAAATGAAGCAACTGACAAACAACTAATCTCAAAAATATACAAGCAACTCCTACAGCTCAACTCCAGAAAAATAAATGACCCAATCAAAAAATGGGCCAAAGAACTAAATAGACATTTCTCCAAAGAAGACATACAGATGGCTAACAAACACATGAAAAGATGCTCAACATCACTCATTATCAGAGAAATGCAAATCAAAACCACTATGAGGTACCATTTCACGCCAGTCAGAATGGCTGCGATCCAAAAGTCTACAAGTAATAAATGCAGGAGAGGATGTGGAGAAAAGGGAACCCTCTTACACTGTTGGTGGGAATGCAAACTAATACAGCCACTATGGAGAACAGTGTGGAGATTCCTTAAAAAACTGGAAATAGAACTGCCTTATGATCCAGCAATCCCACTGCTGGGCATACACACTGAGGAAACCAGAAGGGAAAGAGACACGTGTACCCCAATGTTCATAACAACACATGTTTATAATAGCCAGGACATGGAAGCAACCTAGATGTCCATCAGCAGATGAATGGATAAGAAAGCTGTGGTACATATACACAATGGAGTATTACTCAGCCATTGAAAAGAGTACATTTGAATCAGTTCTAATGAGGTGGATGAAACTGGAGCCTATTATACAGAGTGAAGTAAGCCAGAAAGAAAAACACCAATACAGTATACTAACACATATATATGGGATTTAGAAAGATGGTAACAATAACCCTGTATACGAGATAGCAAAAGAGACACTGATGTATAGATCAGTCTTATGGACTCTGTGGGAGAGGGAGAGGGTGGGGAGATTTGGGAGAATGGCACTGAAATATGTATAATATCATATATGAAACGAGTCACCAGTCCAGGTTCGATGCAGATACTGGATGCTTGGGGCTGGTGCACTGGGACGACCTAGAGGGATGGTATGGGGAGGGAGGAGGGAGGAGGGTTCAGGATGGGGAACACATGTATGCCTGTGGCGGATTCATTTCGATATATGGCAGAACCAATACAATATTGTAAAGTTTAAAAAAAAAGAAAAGATTATTGGAGTGGGTTGTCATTTCCATCTCTAATGCATGAATGGGAAAAGTCAAAGTGAAGTTGCTCAGTTGTGTCCAACTCTTCGCGACCCCATGGACTGCAGCCCACCAGACTCCTCTATCCATGGGATTTTCCAGGCAAGAGTACTGGAGTGGGTTGCCATTGCCTTCTCCACATAGACATCATGGACGTTTATTCTATAAACTGAAATGCATAAATGATCACCATTAAAAAATCTTAACTTTGTGTTCAATTACTAAGTCCTCTCAGTTTCTTTCTTCAAGGAGTGATTTCATGCTTACAACAGGCTCCTTGTAAATATTCCTGGACCTAGTCTCCCATAGTCCACATCTGGGAAATCTCTAGCACGGCATACTTTCTATATTGTTTCCTATGACATCAAGTCCAAATAACTCTGCTTGTGTTTCATAGTTTAAACCTGTTCTAATATAATTCTACAGCTTTCATCCTCACTGAAATGTTTCCTCTGTTTTATTTCTCGCTGATGTGCCATGCTCATTCACCAAATACTTTGCTTGTATAATAATTGTGGTCTGTTATATAAATAAACCTTCTTCTGCCTATACAAATTCCACATTTTTGTTAAAGTCCAGGTGAGATTCCACCCCTTTCTTGAATACATCTTCAGTTACTCTGGAGATAAGTCATCTCTTTCTTCTCAGAACCTGTGTAATACTTATGAGTTCGTACTACTTAGCTTAGCTCTGAATTGTATCCGATCTGGTTTTATAAGCTGTTGTTTCATGCATATTAGCTTTCTTTCTCTAATTAGATTTCAGATTTTTTAAAGGTAGGGAATGTGTATAGTATTTTCTCTGAATCCCTCACCCCAGGTCTTCAGGATAATATTGGATTACTTAATAACTTGTTAATGTAGAATTTAGAATGCTTCCTTTCTAAGAAAATCATTTTGGCCATTTTTCTTTACAAATATTTTATAATGTTCAGTGTATTTTTCTTATTATAAAAAGAATTGTAATAAAGTCTAACAAGTATGTTTTGTATGACTACAATGATGCTTTCCCTCCACTCAATGACAAATTTTGTCTTGTAATATAAAGCCTTTTGTTATGAAAAGTTCATTATATGTTCATCTTGGAAAATTCCTATAATTTTATTATTTTGGAAAGGGCTTACATGTTACCAAATGCTTTCTAAAATAATAACAATATTAATATCCTAGGAAGTTTTTTATTAGACTATAAAATGCAAATGTTATGTTTTCAGTGAACAAGGATTATTCCTGCCTCTAAGATTGGAGAGACCAAGGCATGTAATATTTAAGTGACTTTTCCTAGCTATGTGGCATGTCTCTAATAGGCCGCCTAGTAAGGATTTGAGTCAAATATTCAATTATTGCTCTCCAAACCATGTCACCAATATCATATTACCTTAAATACTTGAAAAATATATTAGAATTTTACTATCAGTAAGAAATATATTCATGTCTCCAGTGGTGGCATGATTTTACGCTGAGACATTCATAGTTTTTGGCCAGTGTCCCTTGAACAAAAGTTATATATTTTCAAGATGGCTCCCAAAAGTTAAGGAAACAGTGTGATACCAAAAACTAAAACAAAATTGGACATACTCATACAGATCAGAGGGATAAAAGGAAACTGACATTTTTTGAGTATTCAATATATCCCAGAAATTGTGCTTGATATTTTAACTTGATGTTAACTTAAATGCTAAAATGGTATTGCCAAAGAAAAATTAAAGACACAGAATCTGAGACTTAAAGTGGGTAAATGACTCATCCAAGGAAACTTAACTAGTAGGTGACAGAGGTCATATTTCAATTCATCTATGTGATTTTAATATATTCATAACAGTGTTAATCAAGACATATACTTAATCTATCACAGAGGAAATTTATCAGCTACTACCATCTGGAATCTGTGATACAAACAGAATATTGGTCAGGGCAGATTCCCTAGACTCTCTTTGAAAAATAGCCAACTTGATACTATCTGACCTAATTTAAGGATGCTCTTTTTAAAATATGGAACAATGGCTGTTAAAAGAAAATAAAAAGGGGAACTGCCTACTGGAGAAATAACTTGATCCCTAGCTTCCTCACTAGATGTGTAGTAACTGAAAATAGCCTACTTAGCTCTTTTGAGAAAAAATGTGGTCTTGTGTTCTGTTCATAGACAAATTAGAAAAAATTAAGACTCTGTACCAAAAATTAATAAAGAAGACTTGTCCAAAATGATCTATTTATAACTTATCAGTTCGTTTATACCCTATTTTATGATAAGGAAATATTATGATGGAAGATTTCCATGTTTTTGAGAAGTACCTGGTTAATGAAGAGTGAGAGAATTCTTTGTAGCCATAGCATAATCCTTGCTACATCTAGCATATTATGAGCATCTGATGTAAATAATTAAGTTAGAAAAATATGCTGATTTGTCAACAGCACAACTTTGAAAAGAGGAATCAAGTTTTCTTCATTTCTCTATCTCCCAAAATAATAAGCTGAGCTTGGTTACTATCACTTTGTAAGTATGCAAATGTTTCATTGTATTTAAACGTGAAAAATAAAATGAGAACTTTTACAAGACATTAATTGTTGATGATTCAGTTTTATTCTCTAGCCTTTTGGCTTCTTTCTCAAATGTGTATTTATCTCACCTGCACCCCACCCCCCTGCAAGTTTTAGTCTCCAGGAAAGTAAAATCATCATGACCTTCATACATTTCCATCTCAAATACAAGTGTAAATAAATAAATGCAGTTTATAGAATTAATTTAAATTGTTCAGTTCTTCAGGAAATATAAAAATATATTTAAATATGGAAAACTTTGCACATGAAATAATATGCCAGGTGTGTCCTTTGTCTCCAGTAATTGGAAATTATGAATAAAAAACCTACCAAAATAATGACAAGAGTTGTTATGACACTTCTAACAATGCCCCAGTCTCTATAGAGCAGAGGCAGCATACAGTTTAAATAACATCTTTTGATTAAACAAACATATAATAGAATAGCCCTGCATTCAGCTTGATGTTTTGGAAGTCTTTCTGTGTTTATTTGTTCTTGCCAAGGTAGTGATGCTTTTATCCTGGTATGTCATTCAATGTGATTGACACTCTGTGTCGAGAGGGAGAGATACCAAAATGTGTTAACTTAGAGTTGAGCAGATAAGCAAGTTTGAAGTCATGTCTTAACAGTGTTAATCTCTGGGTATTTGTAATATGCATCTACTTAGTCACTACTAATTCTGAGTCAAAAAGTATGACTGTGAGAAAGGCAAAACAGAATTATGATTTTGATTTAATTTTAGCAATTGAACATAATTCTTAAGGAAGTCCTGAACTTATAATTCCTAGTACACAGAAATCAAGTATTTGTCAGTTTCCCAACAACCCACAAAATAGTATTAACCTTTCTTTATGAATAGAAAACTTCACTCTAGGTTTGAGCTTCAAAAAAAGTAGTCCTCAGAACCTGGGCATGCCCAAATATTTCTTCTGTGGAATTTTTTTTTCATTTAAAAACCATTTATTTCATTGAAATATAGTTGATTTACAATGTTGTGTTAGTTTCTGCTGTATAACAAAGTGAGTCAGTTTTATGTGTGTGTTATATACACATGCACACACACACATATATATACACACACACACATATATATGGGCTTCCCTAGTGGCTCAGATGGTAAAGAATCTGCCTGCAGTGCAGGAACCTCGAGTTCAATCCCTGGGTTGGAAAGATTCCCTGGAGAAAGGAATTGTTACCCACTCCAACCAGTATTCTTGCCTGGAGAATCCCATGGGCAGAGGAGCCTGGCAGGCTATAGTCCATGGAGTCGCAAAGAGTTGGACATGACTAAGCAACTAACACACACACACACACACACACATATACTCTTTTTAAAAAATTAATTTATTTTAATTGGAGGCTAATTACTTTACAATATTGTAGTGGTTTTTGCCATAGATTGGCATGAATCAGCCATGGGTGTACATGTGTCCCGCATCCTGAACCCCCTCCTACCTCCCTCCCCATCCCATCCCTCAGAGTTGTTCCAGTGCACTGCCTGCTTCATGCATCAAACTTGAACTGGTGATCTATTTCACATATGATAATATACATGTTTCAATGCTGTTCTCTCAAATCATCCCACCCTTGCCTTCTCCCACAGAGTCCAAAAGTCTGTTCTTTATATCTGTGTCTCTTTTGCTGTCTCGCTTATAGGGTCACTGTTACCTTCTTTCTAAATTACATATATATGCACTAATATACTGTATTGGTGTTTTTAGTTTTGAATTACTTCACTCTGTATAATATGCCCCAGTATTCTTTTCCATAATGGTTTGTCATAGGATATTGAATATGATTCCCTGTGGTATACAGTTTATCTATCCTATATATATTATAGTTTGCATCTGCTAATCTCAAACTCTCACTCTATCCCTCTCTCACCCCCTCCCCCTTGGCAACCACAAGTCTGTTGTTTATATCTGTGAGTTTTGCTTCTGTTTCACAGATAAGTTAATTTAAACCCTTCATTTCAGTGTTCCTTTGTCTCTTTCTAGGCTTTTTTGTTTGTTTGTTTGTTTGTTCCTCACTCTATGCTTTCTTCCACTTCCAGGTATTTGTCCAACATCAGCACTCTGTTTAATGGATACAGCCAGAATTTCAGTAGGACACAATGTATTGGACATGTCCCTATATTTCCTGCTTATAAGGTTATGCATGTTCTGGTCAATCAACAAATTTATCAATTAGAATGTTCCTCCTAAACATACAATATCCAACAAAAAATAACTGAATATCTACATTCTGTGGGGCTATGCACTAAACACTGAAGATATAATGGATGACTGAAACACTATTCATTGGCCCTGAAGAACTCGGTATAATAGACTGAAAAGCAGTCAAATGTTGTCCAATGGCAAGGACTAGAAAATATACTTAAAAATTTAAAACTTCACACAACAAGTTTGAGTATTAGAGTTGAGATTTTGTAAAATTCTATGAGAAAATAGAAGAGGGAGTGACTAAGTTTACCCAGCAGATCAGGAAAGCCCTCAGAGAAAATTTTGTATCTGACGGGAGTCTTGAGGGATGATCAGGTATTCCCTAAGCAAAGAAAGGTAAATTCACATTCTTAGTAGGAGGATAGTGTGTTTGAAGCCACAGAGATATGGAAGAATGAGGAATATTGGAAGAATGACAAATAGCTTGATTTGGAGCATAAGCAATAGGAGTTGAGATTTGAGAGGTAGGTTCAAATCTGCTTATAAATTCAATCAGATCTCATTAGAAGAGTTTGTACTTACCTACAAACAAAGAGGGATCATTGCATGGCACTATGTAAGGTGTCATGCTCAACTTTGTGGTAAGATAGGATTTTTGTATAGTAAACTAAATGCCTTCTGAATGGTCCACAACTCATTAGAAACTCACCTTCCTGCATTCAGGTCAAATGTGCATGCACCCAGAAGTTTCCAAAGAAGTAAACAATATGATGAAAACCCCATGCATTGACATAAGCCAGATGAGACGTTGTCTGAAAGCAGATATTGGGCTTCCCAACATTACTACGAACAGGGTGCAGGGAAGTATCCCATTAGCTATCGCATATCACCAATGCTCTGAAGGTTCCTGTTCGTGTTTGGTTTTCCTGGTTGTTTTTATTTTTATTTTTTTAACATATTCCATGCATGTTTTTTGTTTTTTTTTTTATTTTTTATTTTTTTTATTTTTATTTTTTTTTAATTTTTTATTCCTTTATTTCTCATGTGTTCCCCATCCTGAACCCTCCTCCCTCCTCCCTCCCCATACCATCCCTCTGGGTCGTCCCAGTGCACCAGCCCCAAGCATCCAGCATCGTGCGTTGAACCTGGACTGGCATCTCGTTTCATACATGACATTTCACATGTTTCAATGCCATTCTCCCAAATCTTCCCACCCTCTCCCTCTCCCACAGAGTCCATAAGCCTGTTCTATACATCAGTGTCTCTTTTGCTGTCTCGTATACAGGGTTATCGTTACCATCTTTCTAAATTCCATATATATGCGTTAGTATACTGTATTGGTGTTTTTCTTTCTGGCTTACTTCACTCTGTATAATAGGCTCCAGTTTCATCCACCTCATTAGAATTCATTCAAATGTATTCTTTTTAATGGCTGTGTGATACTCCATTGTGTATATGTACCACAGCTTTCTTATCCATTCATCTGCTGATGGACATCTAGGTTGCTTCCATGTCCTGGCTATTATAAACAGTGCTGCGATGAACATTGGGGTACACGTGTCTCTTTCCCTTCTGGTTTCCTCAGTGTGTATGCCCAGCAGTGGGATTGCTGGATCATAAGGCAGTTCTATTTCCAGTTTTTTAAGGAATCTCCACACTGTTCTCCATAGTGGCTGTACTAGTTTGCATTCCCACCAACAGTGTAAGAGGGTTCCCTTTTCTCCACACCCTCTCCAGCATTTATTATTTGTAGACTTTTGGATCACAGCCATTCTGACTCGTGTGAAATGGTATCTCATAGTGGTTTTGATTTGCATTTCTCTGATAATGAGTGATGTTGAGCATCTTTTCATGTGTTTGTTAGCCATCTGTATGTCTTCTTTGGAGAAATGTCTATTTAGTTCTTTGGCCCATTTTTTGATTGGGTCATTTATTTTTCTGGAGTTGAGCTGTAGGAGTTGCTTGTATATTTTTGAGATTAGTTGTTTGTCGGTTGCTTCATTTGGTATTATTTTCTCCCATTCTGAAGGCTGTCTTTTCACCTTGCTAATAGTTTCCTTTGATGTGCAGAAGCTTTTAAGTTTAATTAGGTCCCATTTGTTTATTTTTGCTTTTATTTCCAATATTCTGGGAGGTGGGTCATATAGGATCTTGCTGTGATGTATGTCAGAGAGTGTTTTGCCTATGTTCTCCTCTAGCAGTTTTATAGTTTCTGGTCTTACGTTTAGATCTTTAATCCATTTTGAGTTTATTTTTGTATATGGTGTTAGAAAGTGTTCTAGTTTCATTCTTTTACAAGTGGTTGACCAGATTTCCCAGCACCAGTTGTTAAAGAGATTGTCTTTAATCCATTGTATATTCTTGCCTCCTTTGTCAAAGATAAGGTGTCCATATGTGCGTGGATTTATCTCTGGGCTTTCTATTTTGTTCCATTGATCTATATTTCTGTCTTTGTGCCAGTACCATACTGTCTTGATAACTGTGGCTTTGTAGTAGAGCCTGAAGTCAGGTAGGTTGATTCCTCCAGTTCCATTTTTCTTTCTCAAGATAGCTTTGGCTATTTGAGGTTTTTTGTATTTCCATACAAATTGTGAAATTATTTGTTCTAGCTCTGTGAAGAATACTGTTGGTAGCTTGATAGGGATTGCATTGAATCTATAAATTGCTTTGGGTAGTATACTCATTTTCACTATATTGATTCTTCCAATCCATCTGGTTGTTTTTAAATCTGCAGAAATCATGTCTTCTCTAGATTGAAGAGTTATATTAACAGTTATCTGGCCCAGTCCTCTCACAATACTTAAATTCACTGTATATCTGCTACCATGAGGAAACTAAGTCTCTAATTAAACAGATTCAGCAATGTGTAGTCAATCCCTTTTGTGGAAAATCAGCTTATTGTTAAGCAGTTCATGCCACTGAAACAGTTTATGTTACAGAATCTACAGTTTTGTTGTTTTTTTTTTTTCTTTTTCTGTTATATCTGTGACCTATCACTTCTAATTCTGCCACTGAGAGAATGAAAAAATAGTCTAATTCTATTCTGGTTTCCTCAGTGTGTATGCCCAGCAGTGGGATTGCTGGGTCATAAGGCAGTTCTATTTCCAGTTTTTTAAGGAATCTCCACACTGTTCTCCATAGTGGCTGTACTAGTTTGCATTCCCACCAACAGTGTAAGAGGGTTCCCTTTTCTCCACACCCTCTCCAGCATTTATTATTTGTAGACTTTTGGATCGCAGCCATTCTGACTGGTGTGAAATGGTACCTCATTGTGGTTTTGATTTGCATTTCTCTGATAATGAGTGATGTTGAGCATCTTTTCATGTGTTTGTTAGCCATCTGTATGTCTTCTTTGGAGAAATGTCTATTTAGTTCTTTGGCCCATTTTTTGATTGGGTCATATATTTTTCTGGAATTGAGCTGCAGGAGTTGCTTGTATATTTTTGAGATTAGTTGTTTGTCAGTTGCTTCATTTGCTATTATTTTCCTCCTATTCTGAAGGCTGTTTTTTGACCTTGCTTATAGTTTCCTTTGTTGTGCAGAAGCTTTTGAGTTTAATTAGGTCCCATTTGTTTATTTTTGCTTTTATTTCCAATATTCTGGGAGGTGGGTCATAGAGGATCCTGCTGTGATGTATGTCAGAAAGTGTTTTGCCTATGTTCTCCTCTAGCAGTTTTATAGTTTCTGGTCTTATGTTTAGATCTTTAATGCATTTTGAGTTTATTTTTGTGTATGGTGTTAGAAAGTGTTCTAGTTTTATTCTTTTACAAATGGTTGACCAGATTTCCGAGCATCACTTTTTAAAGAGATTGTCTTTGATCCACTGTATATTCTTGCCTCCTTTATCAAAGATAAGGTGTCCATAGGTGCATGGATTTATCTCTGGGCTTTCTATTTTGTTCCATTGATCTATATTTCTTTCTTTGTGCCAGTACCATACTCTCTTGATGTCTGTGGTTTTGTAGTAGAGCCTGAAGTCAGGCAGGTTGATTCCTCCAGTTCTAGTTTTCTTTCTTAAGATTGCTTTGGCTATGAGGCTTTTTGTATTTCCATACAAATTGTGAAATTATTTGTTCTAGCTCTGAAAAATATCGTTAGTAGCTTGATAGGGATTGTATTGAATCTATAGATTGCTTTGGGTAGTATACTCATTTTCATTATATTGATTCTTCTGATCCATGAACATGGTATATACATGTGTACCCCAATGTTCATAGCAGCACTGTTTATAATAGCCAAGACATGGAAGCAACCTAGATGTCTATCAGCAGATGATTGGATAAGAAAGCTGTGGTACATATGCTCAATGGAGTATTACTCAGCCATTAAAAAGAATACATTTGAATCAGTTCTAATGAGGTGGATGAAACTGGAGCCTATTGTACAGAGTAAAGTAAGCCAGAAAGAAAAACACCAGTACAGTATACTAATGCATATATATGGAATTTAGAAAGATGGTAATGATAACCCTGTATGTAAGACAGCAAAAGAGACACAGATGTATAGAACAGTCTTTTGGACTCTGTGAGAGAGGGCAAGGGTGGGATGATTTGGGAGAATGGCATTGAAACATGTATAATATCATATATGAAATGAATCGCCAGTCCAAGTTCGATGCATGATACTGGTTGCTTGGGGCTGGTGCACTGGAGGACTCAGAGGGATGGTGTGGGGAGGGAGGAGCGAGGGGGGTTCGGGATGGGGAACATGTGTATACCTGTGGTGGATTCATGTTGATGTATGGCAAAACCAATACAATATTGTAAAGTAATTAACCTCCAATTAAAATAAATAAATTTATATTTTTTAAAAAAGAAAAAATAATCTAGTTCTTTCCTACATAACAATCTGTAAATTTTTGAGGCAAACAATCATATCCCTTTTTCATTAATGCCCTACTGTATTTTATCACATTCATCCAACTCAATCTGTTAGAATTAATGTATCAGAGTTGGATTATTTGCTGGATTGTTCTAGCACCAGGATACAAAGGGTGTGTTTCCTTGATGAAGACTTATTTATCTGGACAATACAGCAAGCAATTTGGGTATTTTTATTACTACTTTCAAATACAAGATTAACCCCGCTTTTCCAGAAAAATCCAAGAAACATGTGGCATTTGATACCCTTGAATTTCTTTCCTATCATCCGAGAATAAGAAATTAGGAAACTCTGTGTAAGATGAGCCATCTTATACACAAATATGAAACACAACCACAGCAGGGTGAAAGGAAAGCATATTTTTCAGTTGTTCGTGTTTGATGTCCCATGCAGAGCTGGATATCTGAATGATAACATATATCTGCAGGGGTTTGATTATTCTTCTGTATAAATTAACTTCCATTTAAATTTTATAAAAATAAGACATGAGGCATGTTTCATTCATGCTTGCAAAACAATTACACTAAACCACTTAAGCAATATGGCATCATGTGATGTTTCTAAATATTTAAATTGGAAATCTACAGATGACAAAACTAGCAAATAGAATTAAACTATTGTAGAGTAAATGATCCAGATGGACCATTAAGCCATTAGAAAGCTATGTAAGAATGAAAGTGTGGGGGAAATGCAGTAGAACAACCCTTCCCCATAATGCAACCAATTAAAATGCTAATAACAAAATTGATTTTCCCCCATAAAAAATAAAATAAAATGCTAATAACGGTTCAGGCAACATTTAACTGGTCAAACACTCTTAAATCGATTGAAATTTCATACACTTGTGCTAAAATACAGAGACAGGCTCCTACCAATTTGAACCATACAAATGGCAAGAAAAGATTTAGTTGAAGAAAATTAAGCTACATTAATTATAACTGCAAAGCTGAATGATGAACTAATTGTATTTTAAAAGTTAGAATATAGTGGTCTGATCAGTTTTCCTTACTAGTTTATAAACTCAGCTCCTTTTAACATGAATACTGCCTCCTTTTATTATACATCATCTAAGGAGGGTGGAGAACCTTGAGAGAATATAAATATAAATCAAATAAATGCCAACTCTATTATTAACTGAATTATTTCTCTTTTCTCACAATAAAAGTTTGGCCTAATATTTCTCTCAGATCCTTGGGTTGATCCCTTTGAGTTACAGTGACAATTAAAACACTATTAATCTCTGTCTCTGTTATGAGGCACTGACAAACACAGTTTAAAGGAACATTTAAAGCCAAGCTTGTCAGTTACTGGTTCAGCCATCCTTCCAAACAAGTTGCTATCATTGACCTATGGCTTCATCAATTGGATCTATCTTGGTAATCAAAATTGGTAATGAAGGTTACAAGAACAGTACTCTTCAAACAATTCAGAGAACATCATTCGTGTGTATTCAAGTAACTTCCCTGAAGCAGGGATGAAATAGAAGTAGAGAGAAAAAGAGATACATAGAGGACAAATCTACAAAAAGTAGAAAGTACTTAAGTGTACAAAGAGAATTACACTAGCAAAGTGTTTTGCATATAGAAGATGTTCAATAGATATTTGTTAAATTATTCAATTATATTTAATTAAGCAGGTTTTAAATAATAAAACATTAATGGTACTTTAATTTTACAATCCAATGAGGGATCAAGACAATCTGGTGCTTGCCATGGAGGCAGAACCCTGGCATTGTGTATCCTCAGAGTATCACCCTAAGTGGCTGATGAAAGACAAAATGATTGCTTAGCACAGATGAGGACACTGAAAAGTGCTGTTCAGGGATATTTTCTTTTAAATAGAAAAAAATAAGATAAAAATACTGGTGGGACAAAAAGGAAGTCTTCAGTGCTGAAATGATCTAAATAAATACTACAGTTTATAACAGTTCATAAATGTTCTCTTTTATTTGTTTTTTGTCCTTTTCAATAAAAATGACTATGGTCCATTGTAGCACATGTGAAATAGTAATGCAGAAGCAAAAGCTTGAACTTCTGCTAAAAGAAAAGCTCAAACTAAAAAATATATTTTGAGATTTTGGTTTAAAAAATAGAGAAATATATTTTCAGAAAAGCAACTCATAGCTCATATTCAAAAAGGGCAAATTTGATACACTCAAAAGACTTTTCAGAATAGTAACCTGTGAAAACTATTTTAAGGTGTTGTCTTCTTTTCAAAATACTGATATTTGAAAGAGAAAATATCCTATATTTCAAAACATATTTTTCTTGGACCTTTTGTTTTATTTATTCCATTTCTCACTCAAAATCTGTATAAAATTTATTCATTAAAATATTTAACTGAGTTACTTGGCATAACCCATAATGTGTCCATGGCAAAATTTTAAAATTAAATTTAATCAAACCCTTAGAAGTAACAACTAACAGGAAAAGGGTATGTTTTCTAGATTTATGACATCATTGGGATTTCAGGACTCAGAAGCTTGTTCCTATGTACATGCATATAAACATGTATGCAGAATGTTTAGATTTTATATTACAAATTCATCTAACTAGATAAAAGGACAGGATTTCAGAAAAAAAGGCAAATCTCATCACTAAGTAGCAAAAGTAGATGAATAAATAAACGAGTCAATGTCCATTATAATAAAATTCAAGTAATAGATTGACTAGAAAATGTCTTACAGCCAAATGGACCATCTTGGCCTATATTCAGATCAACACTCATCTTTATTTTCTCAGCCCACCATGTTTAGAAAGTGATGTGCTGAATCTAGAAGCAGGCACATTGAAAAAAATACAGGGTTACCTGACAGCAAACTAAAAGGCAGCAGCATTATTTGAGTTGTCTATCCTAGTCTGAGAAACCCAGGTATCAAAAGCTATTTAGTTTAGGGGCAAATGGTCCTACCCAGTATAGTAAAAATCTGAGGTCCTGATAAGCACAATCTTGATTGTTTACTATTAAGGTTAAATCATGCCCAGGAAATTATTTATTAAATGGTCAAAAAATCATACAACTGCATCTCCAAAAAGAAATATTTAAAAGTAGCTAAAGAGGTACATCGAAGTTTTGCGTACAATTCATTTATGGAAGCCATCTAATTCCCTAAAACTGTCATATGTAGTACACATATCTGTTTGACTACACTCCTCCTGCTCACCAACTCCACCAGTTGGTACAGAAAAGTCAGCGGGATTTATTCAACTCACAAAACTGCCCTCTTTGGCCTCTCTTTCTCTTCACAATGTTGTGCCCTCTTTAGCAGAGTGTCAATAAAGCCAAGCGCCACCTGTGCCACTGCTTTAGAAAGGAGAATTTAATTTGTAAACACCCATTGATTTGTTTCCAGTCAATAGGGTAGACTGAGCTGACACAGCAGGACACACTCTAACCCCATTCTACATCACCTCCCACCCACATCACAATGATTTTGAGATATATAACTGAGTTCAACATCAAGAGAGGGAAATCTCAGGGTGCCAGAAATGAAGAAAGAAACCAAGCCAGAAGAAGAAATAGAATAAAACTAAGATTTGGATCAGAATCGGATATACACAGCAGGGCTTGTGGTTCCACAGATCTGTCTCTCCCACAGAAGGAGATTCGGGTGCTCTGTCCCACGGATACACACAGCAGGAGCTAGGCTTCCTAGGGCAAAGTAGTTACCTTCCCTCCAGACACAGGACTCTTGTGCTTGGTTGTAGTGTTTGACAGCACATTACCCATAAAGTGAAGGGCTCCGAAACCAAAATTTTTTAAAATGGCTTTATAACCAAAAAAGCCTCAAGGTAAACAGAACAGGTAAACATGTATCAGTTTTATAGGGCCTGAGCACATGAAATATTCACCAGAACATCTTAACTTTGAGTATATTCCGTAACTCAGCAGTTCGACTTCTCTTGGAAAACCTACACATGCTTATCAGGAGACACATAAGGAAGTGAATTCAAATATTGTAAAAAGCAGAACTCTGGAAACAAGGCAAATTTTTATCATTGGGAGATTGGATAAATAATTGCATTATAGTCAGACAGTGATATTCATGAATAAATTAATATGTATACTTAGAGTTTGTGCATATTTTCCTATGTATATTTCAGGCAAAATTTAATTGTAATATTGAGTAAACTAGAATTTTATTTTTTGGTACTTTTAGTGATACAGAATTCTATTATTTTCTGTTGACCAATCATGATACAGTTATTGTATTAAACAAAAATCATAACAGTAGAAAGCATTTATTAGTTTTCACAGTCAATAGCCAGGCAAAAATAAAAATCATTACAATTGCAAACCACAATGGGAGAATGTTTAACCTAACAATATAAAATAATTGCATACAATTTGAGGAATTATTAAAGTGATGTGGTAGGTGGAAGTGCATACATGCACTTAAACCCAGAACAATTAAGAAAATGACAATAGGATCATACATATCAAAACTATAATATTCTATATTTATACTGAGAAATAGTAAAACTACTATTGAGTAAAAAAATGCAATGTAGTGCAATAGATACAATTTACATTAACTTCAACAAGTGACCCAAAGAAGAATATGATAGTATATACTTTTTGCATATGTATATATGCATGCATGTATATGCTTGTGTGTATATATATTCTGTTCATGGGGTTCTCACAGCAAGAATACTGGAGTGGTTTGCCATTCCCTCCTCTAGTGGACCACATTTTGTTAGAACTCTTTATTCTGACCTGTCTGTTTTGGGTGGCCCTGCACGGCATGGCTCATGGCTTCACTGAGTTCGTAGCCCCTTTTACATGGCAAGGTTGTGATCCATGAAGGTGTGTCCTTTTCATCATAGGAGACTGGAATGCAAAAGTAGAAAGTCAGGAGATACCTGGAAAAACAGGCAAGTTTGGCTTGGAGTACAAAATGAAGCACGGCAAAGACTAACAGAATTTTGCCAAGAGAACACACTGATCATAGCAAACACCCTTTTCCAACAACACAAGAGACAACTCTACACATGGACACCATCAAATGGTCAATACAAAATAAGATTGATTATATTATTTGCATCCAAAGATGAAAAAGTTCTATACAGTTAGCAAAACCAAGACCTGGAACTGACTGTGGCTCAGATCATCAACTCCTTATTGCAATTTCAGGCTTCAGTTGAAGAAAGTAGGGAAAACCACTAGGCCATTCAGTTATGACCTAAATAAAACCCCTTATGATTATACAGTGGAGATGACAAATAGATTCAAGCTATTAGTTTTTGTAGAGTGCCTGAAGAACTATGGATGGAGGTTCATAACATTGCACAGGAGGCAATGACCAAAACCATCCCAAAGAAAAAGAAATGCAAGAAGGCAAAGTAGGTATTTAAGGAGGCTTTCCAATTAGCTGAGGAAAGAAGAGAAGCAAAAGACAAAGGAGAAAAGGAGAGATATACCCAACTGAACACAGATTTCCAGAGAATAGCAAGGTGAAATAAGAAGGCCTTCCTAAATGAACAGTGCAAAGAAATAGAGGAAAATAATAGAATGGGAAAGACTAGAGATCTCTTCAAGAAAACTGGAGAGATCAAGGGGACATTTCGTGCACCATAGGCATGATAAAGGACAGAAACAGCAAGGACCTAATGGAAGCAGAAGAGATTAAGAACAGGTGGCAATAATATACAGAACTATACAAAAGTCCTTACTGACCCAGATATCCATGATTGTGTGGTCACTCACCTAGACCCAGAGATCCTGGAGTGTGAGGTCAAGTGGCCTTAGGAAGCATCACTATGAACAAAACTAGGGGAGATGATGGAATTCCAGCTAAGTTATTTCAAATCTTAAAAGATGATGCTGTTAAAGTGCTGCACCCAGTATGGCATCAACTTGGAAAACTCAACAGTAGCCACAGGGCTGGACAGGTCATTTTCATTATAATCCCAAAGAAAGGCAATTCCAAAGGATGTTTAAACTACCATACAGTTTGGCTCATTTCACATGCTAATAAGGTTATGCTCAAAATCCTTCAAGCTAGGCTTCAGCAGTATGTGAATCGAGAACTCCCAGATGTACAAGCTGGATTTAGAAAAGGCAAAGGAATCAGAGATCAGATTGCAAACATTTGTTGGATCATGGAGAAAACAAGGGAGTCCCAGAAAAATATCTACTTCTGCCTCACTGACTACATGAAAGCCTTTGACCATATGGATCACAACAAACTATGGAAAATTCTTAAAGAGATGGGAATACCAGACTACCTTATCTGCCTCCTGAAAACCTGTATGCAGGTCAAGAAGCAAGTTAAAACCTTACATAGAACAACTGGCTGGTTCAAAATTGGGAAAAGAGTATGACAAGGCTATATATGGTCACCCTGTTTATTCAACTGTTATGCAGACTATATCATGAAATGCCAGGCTGGATGAATCACAAGCTGGAATCAAGATTGCTGGGAGAAATATTGAAAGCCTCAGATATGCAGATGATACCACCCTAATGGCAGAAAGCAAAGAGGAACTAGAACCTCTTGATGAAGGTGAAAGAGGAGAGTGAAAAAGCTGGCTTAAAACTCAACATTAAAAAAAGTAAAATTATGGCATTCGGCCCCATCACAGGTTTTATTTTTTTGGGCTCCAAAATTACTGCTGACAGTGACTGCAGCCATAAAATTCAAAGACACTTGCTCCTTTGAAGGAATGATATGACAAAAATAGTGTATTAAAAAGCAGAGACATCACTTTGCCAATAAAGGTCCATCTAGTCAAAGCTATGGTTTTTCCAGTAGTTACGTACGGATGTGAAAGTTGGACCATAAAGAAGGCTGAGCATCAAAGAATTGATGCTTTCAAGGGGACAATTGATGCTGGAGAAGACTCTTGAGAGTCTCTTGGACAGCAAAGAGATAAAACCAGCCAATCCTAAAGTAAACCAATCCTGAATATTAATTGGAAGGACTGATGCTGAAGCTGGAGCTCCAATACTTTGGCCACCTGATGGGAAGAACTGACTCATTGGAAATGACCCTGATGCTGGGAAAGATTGAAGGCAGGAGGAGAAGGGGATGACAGAGGATGAGACGGTTGGATGGCATCACTGATTCAAGCAATATGAATGAGCAAAATCTGGAAGATAGGGAAAGACAGGGAAGCCTAACATGCTGTAATCCATGGGGTCACATAGAGTCAGACACAATTTAGTGACTGAACAACAACATATGTATTCTAGAATGATACATATCTGATATATCTATAAACCACCATATTTGCACATGATGTTGGTTGCCATGGGGAAGTGGTATAAATAGAACTGTGAGGAATCTCAACTTGATCTGAAATATTCTACTGCTTTATAACAAAGTATCTGAATCAAACTGACAAATACTATCATCCATTAATTTTGTCAGGTCAGTTGGATTTTGCTATTTATTTCTGTGTACTTTTCTAGTTTTTAAACCTTGCAAAAATTAAAATTAACTTGCAATTCAGACATTCTTTGTCCAGCCTCAGAATATATAATAAAGCCACCAAGTTGAACCCTATAACCTCAATTAATTAACATCTTCACAAGTATATTGGGGCATCTGAAATCACAGTGAGTTGATATCAGAAAATTACTTAAAATGGAACTAAAAGTCTTCCAAAAGAATGTGTTTTAAATTCAGTCAACATTCATCCTGTATCATGTATCCATTTTTTTGTATCTCAGTGTATTCTGTAATAATGATCCGCAGTCTTGTAGTTTCAAATAGTATAACAAAATATTCCACATTTAATAAGGAAAATGAACTCAACTGAAACATCCCCAGGATCAGGGCAAATCAAAATGAGAAGTTTAGGATTTTTCCCAGTTCATTAGAAATCTCAATTAACCAGAATGCCCCATACCCTAAGTATTATCATCTTGAATGTAGATTTTATAGTTGGAAATAAATCTGCAGGGGGTGTATATTTAAGCTGGTGCAACCATTTCAGGGGCATTCATTTACTTATGTATAATTAATATGCTAATTATAAATGGGTCATTTATCCATAGAAGTCAGTTCCTCAGTTCCTCTACTTGGTAACAATTTGCTAGTCATGAGTTTAAAGTTTTTTTTTTGTTTTTTTTTTAATGTACTGGAAAGTAATAAAACTCTATTTCATTAAGAATTGTATTTAATTCAGAATTTGTACAAATTCTGCTGTTCCTTTAACTCACTTTATTTATATTCATGTTTTCCTCAATTCAGATGCAAGTATAGATGTAGACCCTATTCTATTTTACTGAGGTTCTAGTGATATCTAAATTATATAGTACTGAAATGATTTCAATATTTCCGGTATTTTAATGATATGTCATTAGCATTTTTGAATCTCTACACCTAGGCTTTTATGTTTCACAGAGCAGTAAGTTTATCTTATTTCTTTAGGTAAGATGCAATATACATAAATATTGAATACTTTTAAGACTAGGATTTAGAGCAAATCAAGGTTTACAACAACATGAAGAGACCAGTACAGAGATTTCCCGTATAATCCTTGTCCCCACATATGCATAGCATCTCCCATAATCAACATCACTCACTAGCATGGTACATTTTTTATCAAGGATGAACCTACATTGATACATCGTAATCAACAATCCCTAATCCATGGACTCATAGTCCATAGTTTATCTTAGTTTGCCCTTGTTGTACATTTTACTGTTTGAATACATGTATAATGACATAAATCCATTATTAAAATATTATACAGAGTATTTTCACTGTCATTAAAATGCTCTGTGTTCTGCTTTTTCATCTTCACACCCCCCCACATACACACATATACTACTGGTAACCACTGATATTTTTGTCTCCATAGTTTTGCCCTTTCCAAAATGTGATAAAATTGGAATTACACACTATGTAGCCTTTTCAGATTGACTTTTTTCACATGTTCTGTGCTGTGCTTAGTCACTCAGTTGTGTCTGACTCTTTGTGACCCCATGGACTATAGCTTGCCAGGCTCCTCTGTCCATGGGCATTTCTAGGCAAGAATACTGGAGTGGTTTGCCATGCCCTCCTCCAGGGGATATTCCCAACCCAGGGATCAAACCAAGGTCTCCCAAATTGCAAGTGGATTCTTTACCATCTGAACCATCAAGGAATCCCATTTAGGTTTCTTCCCTGTCTTTTTATGGGTTGACAGGTAATTTATTTTTTGCACTGAATAGTATTACATTGTTTGTATGTACCACAGTTTATCCATTCACCTTATGAAAGACATCTTGGTTGCTTCCATGTTTCAGCAATTATGAATAAAGCTGCTGTCAGCATCCATCTGCAGGTTGTTGTGTAGACATGAGTTTTCAACTCCTTTAGGTAAATACCAAGGAGTAGGATGGCTCAATTGTATAGTAAGAGTATGTTTAGTTTTGTTAGAAATCAACAGATTGTCTTCCAACCTGGCCATACTCTGTGTGTGTGTGTGTGTGTGCGTGTGTGTGTGTTTCATTTTCACCAGGTAGAATGAGAGTTTGTGTTGCTTCACATCTTTACCAGCATTTAGTGCCATCAGTTTTCTGGATTTTTGCCATTCTAATTGGTGTGTAGTGGTATTTCATTGTCATTTAATTTTCATTGCACTGATGACCTCTGATGTGGAGCTTCTTTTCATATGTTTATTGCCATCTGTGTATTTTTTTTAGTGAGGTGTCTCTTAATGTCTTGGGCACATCTTTTAAATTGGGTTGTTTGTTTTCTTATTGTTGAGTTTTGAGGAATGTTGTGTATTTTAGATAATAGTCTTTTATCATATATGTCTTTTGTAAATATTTATTCCCAGTCTGTGGCTTGTCTTCTCATTCTCTTAGCATTATCATTTGCAGAGAGGAAGTATTTAATTTTAATGAAGTCTGCATGACTTATTTTATGGATCATGCCTTTGGTATCGTGTCTAAAAAAGTATCACTATACCCAAGGTCATCTAGATTTTCTCCTAATGTTATCTTATAGAACTTTTCTAGTTATTCATTTTATATGTAGATCTGTGGTCCATTTTAAATTATTTTTGTGGAATGTCTGAGGTCTGTATCTAGACTCATTTTTTTAAATGGGAATATTCCATCGTTTCAGCAACATTTGTTGAAAAGGCTGTCTTTGCTCCATTGTATTGTCTTTACTAATTCATCAAAGATCAGTTGACTATATTTATTAGGGCCTATTTCTGGGCTCTCTATTCTGAATTTATTTTTTAAGGAAAAAATAAGACCTATGTTAGGTTGTCAATTTTTTTTCTTTTTTACCTCTTTTTTTTGGTCAAATTTTTTGATCAGATAATAACATGAGAGAAGCATACTGAGTATTACCATCATTTCAGAAAACTAATAACATTTTAACATCTAAAGAATAGGCAAGACATATAATGTCAGAAAGAAAACAATACATTAAATTGAGTAATTTCACTTTTACGTAAAAAACATTACATTATCCTTGCTCTTCTGATTTCACTTCCAGTCAGTGAAAGCTTCTTTATTCTCATGCTTTGGACTTTATGGTTTATGAGTTTTTCCTGGTTTCTAACACAATATGAAGAAATTGAGACCTGTATTGGTTAACTACTCATATGTGTAGGTTTCAAATTAATCCTTCTCACATATGTTGCTGCATCTGAAAAAATTTTAGAAAATTCTAAGGCTGAAAACAAATGAGTGGCCATGATGAAATCTCAGTGCAGGTACTGACAAAGATGGTATAGCTGACTCACAAAAGATATGCTCATTATTGAGAAATATTAAGGTCAATATTTCTGTTATCTTCATTGCTCCTTTTTAGGAACATGACAGCTAGCTTCATTCACTATCTATCCCTACATTTGCCCAAACCAACAGTAAAGGCCTGGAAAAGTTAAGCACTCAGCTGAAATTAAACCTCTGTTAGATCATATGAACACAAAAATTGGTTATCTATATGGTAAGAAGAGCCAATTTACAAAATCCACAACTTTGTTCCTTACATAGCTAACAAATCTTAATGATTCCATACTTCATGGAATCAATAAAAAATGATTCATATTTTATTTGAGCTTTAAATTTTATGCTGAATGAAGGGAATCAATTAACTAAGTATTTTCAAATATTTCCATGTGTTTAAGAAATCTGTCTTTAAGCATGAACATTGCCTTTTTTATTCCTCAGCACAGAGGAAAACAGGGTGAGAACCACACATATCTATATCCCTGGAATTTTTTGGGCTGTCTTGAAAGCTCATAACTTCTACTGTATGATATTTTTAGTTACAATGTATTTTTCAAGATGTAACCCCATCATAAATTGAAGAAGGAAAATTACCAAGCAGCATTTGAAATCACAGAATAGCCTGTGTGCATCCCAAAGGATCACAGATTTTTTGAAATTTGGTTTAGAAAATTCTAAACAGTAATCTAGGAAACTCATTAGGATTCAGTTATATAATCTCAAAACTGCCCCCTCTCATCTTCCTTAGTAAAATATTAGACTGCCTGGTTCAGGATTTTATTTATTTATTTTTTTCAGGGTACAAGTATATACTGAAGAAAGTGGCAATTATCCTTTGTGATACTAAGGGCTAGAAAACCCCTCACAACAATTCCTTGTTTTCCTGAATAACTGCTTTTGAAGAATTTGTCTGGACCTGATGTTTATATTTCTGCCTCTAAGGGTAATGAACATTATATAGACTGTCTCCACTTTACTATGGTTTGACTTATGATTTTCTGACTTTCAGTTCAGTTCAGTCAATCAGTCATGTCCGACTCTTTGGACCCTATGGACTGCAGCACACCAGGCTTCCCTGTCCATCACCAACTCCTGGAGCTTGCTCAAACTCATATCCATTGAATCAGTGATGTCATCCAACCATCTCATCCTCTGTAGTCTCCTCCTCCTGCCTTCATTCTTTCCCGGCATCAGGGTCTTTTCCAGTGAGTCAGTTCTTTCAGTTCTTTGAATCAGGTGAGTTTTGTTTTCATGTTTTTTTTTTTTTTTTACTTTTTTTTAACTTTAGGATGGTGGAAAAGTGATACACATTCAGTAGAAAACATAATTCAAATTTTGATTTTTTTTCCCCCAGGCTAGTGATATTCTCTCATGTTGCTGGGCAGCACAATGAGCCACAGCTCCCAGTCATGAGAGTGAAAAACCTACACAAAACTCTTGTGTACACATTCATTTCAGATCAGTCGCTCAGTTGTGTCTGACTCTTTGCGACCCCATGGACTGCAGCACGCCAGGCTTCCCTGTCCATCACCAATACCTAGAGCTTGCTCAAACTCATGTCCATCGAGTCAGTGATGCCATCCAACCATCTCATCCTCTGTCATCCCCTTCTCTTCCTGCCTTCAATCTTTCCCAGCAGCAGGGTAGTTTCTGATGAGTCAGTTCTTCACATAAGGTGACAAAATATTGGAGCTTCAGCTTCAGTATCAGTCCTTCCAATGAATATTCAGGACTGATTTCCTTTAGGATTAGCTGGTTTGATCTCCTTGCAGTCCAAGTCCAAGGGACTCTCAAGAGTCTTCCCCAACACCACAGTTCAAAAGCATCAACTCTTTGGCGCTCAGCTTTCTTTATGTTTCTCACATCCATACATGACTACTGGAAAAACCAAAGCTTTGACTATATGGGGCTTCCCTGATAAATCAGTTGGTAAAGAATCTGCTTGAAATGCAGGAGACACCGGTTGAATTCCTGGGTCAGGAAGATCTGCTAGGGAAGAGATATGCTACCCACTCCAGTATTCTGACCTGGAGAATTCATTCCATGGACTCTATAGTCCATGGGGTCTCAAAGAGTCGGACAGGACTAAGCGACTTTCACTTTTCACTTTTGACTATATGGACATTTGTTGGCAAAGTAATGTCTCTGCTTTTTAATATGCTGTCTAGGTTTATCATAACTCTTCTTCCAAAAGCAAACATCTTTTAATTTCATGGCTACAGTCACCATCTGCAGTGATTTTGGAGCCCAGGAAAATAAAGTCTGTGACTGTTTCCATTGTCTCCCTATCTATTTGCCATGAAGTGATGGGACCAGATGCCATGATCTTAGTTTTTTGAATGTTGAATTTTAAGCCATCTTTTTCACTCTCCTCTTTCACTTTCATCAAGAGGCTCTTTAGTTTCTCTTTGCTTTCGCCATAAGGGTGGTGTCATCTGCATATCTGAGGTTATTGATATTTCTCCCTGCAATCTTGATTCCAGCTTGTGCTTCATCCAGCCCAGCATTTCGCATGATGTACTCTTCATATAAGGTAAACAAGCAGGGTGACAATATACAGCCTTGACATACCCCTTTCCCAATTTGGAACAGTCTGTTTTTCCATGTCTGGTTTAACTTGTTGCTTCTTGACCTGCATACAGATTTCTCAGGCAGCAGGTAATGTGATCTGGTATTCCCATCTCTTAAAGAATTTTTCACAGTTTGTTGTGATCCACACAGTCAAAGGCTTTAGTGTAATCAATAAAGCATAAATATGTGTTTCTCTGGAACTTTCTTGCTTTTTATATGATACAACAAATGTTGGCAATTTGATCTCTGGTTCCTCTGTCTTTTCTAAATCCAGCTTGAACATCAGGAAGTTCTTAGTTCATGTACTGTTGAAGCCTAGCTTGGAGAATTTTGAGCATTACTTTTCTAGAGTGTGAGATGAGTGCAATTGTGTGGTAGTTTGAACATTCTTTGGCATTGCCTTTCTTTGGGATTGGTATGAAAACTGACCTTTTCAAGTCCTGTGGCCCCTGCTGAGTTTTCCAAATTTGCTGGCATATTAAGTGCAGCACTTTCACAGAATTATCTCTTAGGATTTGAAATAGCTCAGATGGGATTCCATCACCTCCACTAGCTTTGTTCATAGTGATGCTTCCTAAGACACACTTGACTTCACAGTCCAGGATGTCTGGCTCTAGGTGTGTGATCACACCATCATGGTTATATGGGTCATTAAGGTTTTTTTTTTTTTTTGTATAGTTCTTCTGTGTATTCTTGCCACCTCTTCTTCATATCTTCTGCCTCATACCATTTCTGTCCTTTATTGTGCCCATCTTTGCATGAAATGTTCCCTTGGTATCTCTAATTTTCTTGAAGAGATCTCAACTCTTTACCACTCTATTCCTTTCCTCTATTTCTTTGCATTGATCACTGAGGAAGGCTTTCTTATCTCTCCTTGCTTTTCTTTGGAACTCTGCATTCAGATGGGTATATCTTTCCTTTCCCCCTTTGCCTTTCATTTCTCTTCTTTTCTCAGCTGTTTGTAAGGCCTCCTCAGACAACCATTTTGCCTTTTTGCATTTCTTTCTCCTGATGATGGTCAATATCACAAACCTTCGTGCATTGTTCTTCAAGTACTTGTCTATCATACCTAATCCCTTGATTCTGTTTGTTACTTCCAGGGTATAATCATTAAGGATTTGATTTAGGGCTTCCCTGGTGGCTCAGAGGTTAAAGCGTCTGCCTGGAATGTGGGAGACCCAGGTTCAATCCCTGGGTCAGGAAGATCCCCTGGAGAAGGAAATGGCAACCCACTCCAGTACTCTTGCCTGGAGAATCCCATCGAGGGAGGAGTAGGCTATAGTCCATGGGGTCTCGAAGAGTCAGACACGACTGAGCGACTTCACTTTTACTTTCTTTCATACCTGAATGGTCTAGTGGTTTCCCTTATTTCTTCAATTTAAGTCTGAATTTTACAATAAGGAGTTCATGATCTGAGCCATGGTCAGCTCCCAGTCTTTTTTTTTTTTTTTTTTGCTGACTCTATATAGCTTCTCCATCTTCGGCTGCAAAGAATATAATCAGTCTAATTTTGATATTGACCATCCAGTGATGTCCATGTGTGGAGTCATCTCTTGTGTTGTTGGAAGAGGGTGTTTGCTATGACTAGTGCATTCTCTTGGCAAAACTCTGTAAATCTTTGCCCTGCTTCATTTTGTACTCCAAGGCCAAACTTCCTGTTACTCACGTATCTCTTGACTTCCAACTTCTACATTCCAGTCCTCTATGATGAAAATGGTATCTTTTATTAGTGTTAGTCCCAGAAGGTCTTGTAGGTCTTCATGGAACTATTCAACTTTAGCTTCTTCAGCATTAGTGGTTGTGGCATAGACTTGGATTACTGTGATATTGAATGGTTTACCTTGGAAATGAACAGAGATCATTCTGCTATTTTTGAGATTGTATCCAAGTACTGCATTTCAGACTCTTTGTTGACTCTGAGGGCTACTCCATTTCTTCTAAGAGATGTTTTCCCACAGTAGTAGATATAATGGTCATCCAAATTAAATTTGTCCATTCCAGTCCATTTTAGTTCACTGATTTCTAAAATGTCGATGTTCACTCTTGCCATCTCCTGTTTGACCACTTTCAATTTACCTTGATTCGTGGACCTAAGATTCCAGGTTCTTATTCAATATTGTTCTTTACAACATTGGACTTCCATCACCAGTCACATTTACAACTGGGTGTTGTTTTTGCTTTGGCTCCATACCTTCATTCTTTCTGGAGTTATTTCTTCTTTCTCCAGTAGCATATTGGGCACCTACCAAACTGGGGAGTTCATTTTTCAACGTTATGTCTTTTTCCTTTTTATACCTAGACAAGCATTCTTTTTTTCATTTCAGTACGGTATTCTGTATGTTACATGAGGTAGTCAAGACTTTATTATAAAATAGGCTTTATATTTGATGATTTTGCTCAACTGTAGGCAAATATAAGTGTTCTGAGCATGTTTTATGTAGACTAGACTAAGGTATGGTGTTTGGGTAGGTTAAGTGCACTAGATATATTTTGGACTTATGATATTTTAACTTACAGTGAATTTTTAAATATGTAACCCCATCATAAACTAAGGAAAATCTGTATATTTTCTAGTATGTGTAAGAAAAAAGTACCCTATTTTATTTGCTCCAAATTTATATTCTTCTAAGTATGAAAATCCTTTCCTAGTATAGTAATACCCAGTGCCTAAATCTTTGCTGCCTACTTTGCCTGCAGGTACTGCTTTTGGCACTTTATATTTACTATCTTCAATCCTCATAATGATATTGATAATAGGGAGGGATTTATTTAATGCCTATGTACTTTTGTGATTTTTTAAAATGAAGTGACTATTATTGTAATTCCGACTACAACCACTATTACGAGGAATCTGAGTTTCAGAGAGTTTAAATAACTTGCTCAGTATCTCACACTTATTAAGTACAGGAGTGAAGATTAAAGCTCAGGTCTGTCTGAACTCAAAGCCTTGGCTCTTCCCATGGTTTTACAATCATGTAATACACTGGGGGAAAGTACAATCATGTTTTATGTCCTAGCACCTCATTTAAGACTTCTATGATTTTGGATTTGTTAACTTCTCTGAGTGTAAGTTGTTTCCTTTTTAAAAATAGAGTAGAAGGTTGAATCAAATAAGATCATGTGTAAAAAGCACAGAGTACTAAAGTATAGAGCAACTATAAAGCAAGTGGACAATGAAGAGTATAGAGACTGCCTAAAACAGTATCTGACACACATTAGGTGCTTATTATATGTTGGGAGGAAGGAAGAAAGGGCATAAAGGAGAAAGACTGAAACAAAGCAAATATTAATATTAAGCAATTTGAGCGTTGATATAAGACAATATTGAATTCAAATGTGGTGATCACTTGCTAGCTCTGTGACCTTAACTAATTAGAGTATTGTTTTCTCATGTGCAAGATTATATAAGAATTTATGATGATTAGGGAGAATATATATAATGTATGTAGCACAGTATCTTGCAAGCACTAAGAGCTCACTAAATAAGGACAAGAGACTAACTTGTTGGATATAGCCTTCTGACATAAAAAGTGTCCTGCTATTACACCCTATAAAGTGGTGGGGTTTATTTATGAATATGACATGATATGGCATAGCCAATATTATTTTTATTAGTAATAGTGGTGTTAGTATTATTCACATGCAAGTGAAAGTCACTCAATTTTTCCAACTCTTTGCGACCCCATGGACTGTAGCTCACCAGGCTCCTCTGTCCATGGGATTCTCTAGGCAACAGTACTGGAGTGGGTAGCCATTCCCTTCTCCAGGGGATCTTCCTGACCCAGGGATTGAACCCTGGTCTCTTGCACTGAAGGTAGATTCTTTACTGTCTGAGCCAACAGGGTTGGCTCAGAATTATTCATATATTCATTCAAAATTAATTAAGTCCCTACTCTATCTGAGCACTGTACAAAGTATTGTGATTAAAAGATAGTAAAACAAGTCATCGACACTCAAAAGCTTAGAGATTATTATTAATATTCCTAGAAAAAGAAATAGAATCTGGAAAGAAGCATGCCAGAACACCAAACCTACATGTCAAATATATGAACTTAACTCTGTAAAATTGAACTAAGATCTTATTGGCTGAGTCTCCTCTTTCTCTCTTGCTTCCAGAGGTAAATCCAGCACTCTTGAGCACAGCCTCTGTTATTCTATTCTTGCTTTTAATCTTTCTGGATAGGATAATTTTTTAACAGGAAAAGAGTATATGTGAGGTCTTAAGAATTGCATTCAAGAGACAAAGATTCAGGTAACCCTTAGAGAATGTTCGTGATAAGAGAAAGAGTCAGGGGCTAATAAAGACAAAAAGCCACCAGGTTGTTAAAAATTGCCTGGCAGTAACAGTGACTGATCCTGATCGGAGTTAAAAAATATTTATCCAGAAAGGAATCATGGGTTGTTTTAGGGTAAGAATCTGATAAGAAGATTTGTAACTTAGCAGGACCATATGGGGCTTTCCTGGGACAGGCCTCTCCCCATGTCCTCTGCTGTAGCTTTTCTCTGAAGTACCCAGGTAATAGTATCTACAGCAGATTTCCTGAGTTTTTCAGATGCTAAAAATCCACCATCAAGTGGAAGAAATTAACTACTTGATGATCCTGAGCACACAGTCCCAGACCTAATGACCCCTAAATTTGGATAATGTTAACCCCTGCGACCTGCCATCAACCAGTCAGAGAACTGGGCTTGAGCTGATCACACACCCTACAACCCCACTCCCTCTGAGTGGGATAATTGAATACTATTCTTCTGTATGCCATTGGTGATGTTTGATTACAAAAAAGGAAAGAAAAGTTTTGTGCCTGGGATAAATTTCCAAGTATGGCTTGGATTTGAGTGATCTTACCAGCCTACAGCATTGCATTTCACTTGGCTGGGAACCAAAATTCTAGGATTCTATGCCTTAACTAAAACACAATTTTAAGCAATGTGATTATACAGGCAATTTACTCTATGGCCTTACTGAAGCCCAGTAAATCTATGTTTTTCCATTATTATATTACAGGGACTATACTGAGTGCATTACTTTTGTTATTACATTTAATCTTCAAAATAACCCCATAATATAGGTATGGTTATGGTTATTATTCTGAAGATAAAGGACTTGAGTCCCAGAATAATATCAAGAAATATATCAGTGTAGGAGAAAAACACTAAGAGTAACCAAACTCACACTCAAGTCCTAATCCCCACTTAATATTTGACCTTGGACAAGTTTTATCCTGACTGTAGCCTTCTCATAAAATGAGAGTTGTCTCTATCTTTTCTTCTAACCCTAAAATTATAATTAATTGCTCTGTGTTCAGAGGAATCAGAATGAATTAAATATTTGCATGGTATTTTTGGTATATTAACTCTTTCCTGACTCCACTTTATATAAGACTTCAGTAAAATTCTCTAATAAGAAATGAGTAAAGACATGATTTCTATGAATAGTGGTAGACCACAAAATTCAGATTGTCGCAGAGAAGAAGTCAATTTGGACTCCATATTTGAAACTGATTACCGTGAGTCACAATCAGAGCATACCCAACGTATTCCATTTTCATATTTTATAGAAAATGAATTTTGTCTATTCTTTTTAGTGCTTTTGCATGGACTTGTTTAATTTTCTCTCTGTAAAGCATCAGGACACCTGTGGCTCTTTTAAAGCTTATACTAAAAATTGATTCTCTGTCAAAGCACTTTTGCCCCTTCCCATGATAAGATTCCATTGTCTACTGGTGTTGCATTAAATTATTCCACTTAAATATAAATAAAGTATATATAAATCTGAAACTCCAGACTACATGTTCATCTATACTAAATACAAGTTGTAGGCATAATTAGTTCGTGTTAAAATTAACTAATAAAATGAGTTAAAAGTTACTGTAAAGATGAAGGCTTTTCTCATTTGCCTGGACTTCATAAAAATTGTCCGACATTAATAAGATCTATGCCCTCAAGACCCCAAATAACAGTATTTCCTTCAGATCAGAAACTTCTCTGTAAGTTGTAAAGCAGATTCTAGCATATATTATTGAGGAAATTTAAAGGTAATTAATTAGTCACTCAGTTCAGATCAGTTCAGTCGCTCAGTCGTGTCTGACTCTGCGACCCCATGAATCGCAGCACACCAGGCTTCCCTGTCCATCACCAACTCCCGCAGTTCACTCAGACTCACGTCCATCGAGTCAGTGATGCCATCCAGCCATCTCATCCTCTGTCGTCCCCTTCTCCTCTTGCCCCCAATCCCTCTCAGCATCAGAGTCTTTTCCAATGAGTCAACTCTTCGCATGAGGTGGCCAAAGTACTGGAGTTTCAGCTTTAGCATCATTCCTTCCAAAGAAATCCCAGGGCTGATCTCCTTCAGAATGGACTGGTTGGATCTCCTTGCAGTCCAAGGGACTCTCAAGAGTCTTCTCCAACACCACAGTTCAAAAGCATCAATTCTTCGGTGCTCAGTTTTCCTCACAGTCCAACTCTCACATCCATACATGACCACAGGAAAAACCATAGCCTTGACTAGACGGACCTTTGTTGGCAAAGTAATGTCTCTGCTTTTGAATATGCTATCTAGGTTGGTCATAACTTTCCTTCCCAGGAGTAAGCATCTTTTAATTTCATGGCTGCAGTCACCATCTGCAGTGATTTTGGAGCCCCAAAAATAAAGTCTGACACTGTTTCCACTGTTTCCCCATCTATTCCCCATGAAGTGAGGGTTTCTCAAAGTAACAGAATACTAAACTATAATGTCAGAGGGTGCCTTTTTGGTTCACTAACCCTGGAGAATATGTTAGTTGAAGAAGAAAACAATTAACACTTTTAAAGCACAGAGGAAATGACTAAACAAAAGTTGCCCGAAGACAACAGGTAACAGACACATGTGGACCAGAGAAGGCAGTAGCCATGGGGAATAATCTGTAGTTTTATTCAGGCAAAGTGTATTATATACAAGACAGGTCACTCTCTTTTTTGGGGGGAGAAGGGAGGCATGCTGGTTTTCACCGCTGTGTGGGCTTTTCTCTAGCTGCAGTGCATGGATGCCTCATCGTCTCACTTTCTCTTGTTGCAGACCACAGGCACTAGGTGCATGGGCTTCAGTAGCTGTGGCATGTGGGCTCTAGACAGCTCAATAGTTGTGGTGGATGGGCTTAGTGACTCCATGGCATGTGGAATCTCCCTGGATCGGGGATCGAACCTGTGTCTCCTGCAATGCAGGTCTTACCTGTGTGCTTATATGCTGATAATCACTCATAGTCTCCTGCTCTTGTAAGCATGCTCTTGTAAACAAAGTACATTCAGTTCAGTGGTTCTTCGTTAAAGACAAGTAAGGATCTCCCCTCATTATGTTCTCAAAACTTCTGGTAATGTGTGTATTTGGAGCTGTTCTTTGCTCCATATTTGAAGTAACAGTAGACAAGTGTCCTTATAGAGCTTTGTGAGTGAATAAATAAATACAGTCATGCTGGTATAAAGTTGATAAGCTGTCCACACTCAACTCTTTTTTTGTGTAGATTAATGATATTTGAAAGGAAATTAATTCAACCAATGATCCCAATTTGTGATTCAAAAGGCAAAAGATAGAAGGTAACGTATTTTACATGTGGCATGAAAAGTAAAGGTTTAGACACGAATGGATTGCACTACATTTATCAAGGAAATAACTTGTTCTGTCATACATGTCAAAGAAAGTGGGGAGAAAGTTGTCTTTAGTCTATTATTATTTGAGAACTATTTGAAAACTACTGAAGGGTAGACATTTTTTTTTTTTTTTAAGAAAACAGCAGACAGTATTTTCAAGAATGAACACTTCACATCTAAATTGGCTTACATATATACAGAACAATTTTATTTCTCCATTTAAATATCTACCTAACTCTGATTCTAAAAAGCGAATGTTCTAAATATTCTACATGCAGCACTTTCACACTAAAACACATTGGGGGCACTTGTGACAAGAAAACAGTGTAATATTTTAGGCTAGCTAAATAGTATAATGCAGAAAAATTCTGGGTAGGAAGCATGACAAAGGAATTTTTATAGAGAAATCACATGTTCTAACTCTGCAGGCTTCCTTGAATATTCTGAGAGAAGTTTAAGATGCACCATAAAATGATGTGATCAGAGCATCTATCAGGTGAGAAGGTATTTGTGCCTTGAAAATGCATTTACCTTTGTAAGCCAGATTTTGATATGATCTTGATGTAGTTGTTGATGATAGAAAACAGAGCATTCTGAATGACTCCACAAGAAGACATGCTACTGGGAAAAGATCAACACACATGACCACAAGAGCCAGTTATTGACAGAAAAATTTGAATATTCCCAAAACTAAAGATACTGTTTATTTCAGTCATCATTTCACTATAACCCATGTAAACAACTTATAGTTCACTATCTGTATATATGTGATACGAAACCCAATCTGTGTCTAAAGATTAATAATGATAACTGGCAATGCCATTTTAATATTTTCTTAAATATTCTTTCAATGTTAGATTCAAATATAATTATGCCTCGGTAATTATTAGAATGACTAACTTCAGATGTTATCTTTCTGAAATAAGTAACTAAAAGTAACCCAGGCAATTTTGGTGATTCAGTGGATCTTCAGTCTACTCTTACTTTCTGCCAAAGACCATATTGGCTCCCTTCAAGGCTCCCTTCAAGACAGTTCAAAATATAAATGATAGCCACCTGGCTTTTTAGCAAGCACATAATTGATCATTGGCAAGAGAACAGAGAAAGAAAAGGCTTTTAAGTTGGAAAAAGACTTACAGAATAGTTCTCAAATTTGGCTGTGGTGTTATCAGTCTTTAAGGAAGAGTTCAGTGGTACAAGGTGTGCCAGGACAGCACACATGTTTCTGCCCTATGGTAATTAAAAGAGCAAATTACAACAAATAAAATAGGAAAGGTAATAGAAAAACATCCAGCACAGTTAACACTAAAAAGAAAGTACTTTTTTCTCTCTTAGAAATTGGGGGAATTACTGTTTAGTTATAATAACAAAATCGTGCATTTGTATCGTTATAATTCGGCACTATTATGCCAAGAAAGCCCAATATTATTCTCAGGTACAACTCTGTTCCTTTATTAAGATAATAAAATGTTGAAATGTTTTTGATAAAACAAAAGATTAGTATTTTATATGTAAGGCTTGAATACAATAATGTAGCTGTTAGTGCAGAATTCTGTAACCGTTTTAGTATTATTGATACCTTTGTTCCATAGTACAGTGATCCATTAAGCCAGGCCTAATCTTCTAAGCTAAAACACTGGGGATGAATAAAGTCAGTAGGCCATACAGAGAAGGAAGGGTGAAGACATATGACTCATATGGGCACTGATCTAGGTCTTGGTTATGCTTAGTCACTCAGTCGGGTCTCACTCTTTGCAACCCTATGGACTGTAGTCTGCCAGGCTCCTCTGTCCATGGAGATTCTCCAAGCAACAATACTGGAGTGGGTTGCCATACCCTTCTTCTGGGGATCTTCCCAACCCAGGGATTGAACCCAAGTCTCCTGCATTGGAGGTGGATTCTTTACTGTCTGAGCCACCAGGGAAGTTCCTTGGGAATACAGCTATGCAAAACCTAAGATAAACCTTGTTTCTGAGGGGGGAAACATACAATAAATAAATAAAATCTGCACATGTTAAATGGTGATAAATCTTTTAAAGAAAAATAAAGCAGGAAATTAGAAGAGAATGCTGATATTTTAAATGCAGTAATCAAAACAAGCCTCAATAAAGTGAACGTTGATAAAGTACTTGAGATGTGAGAAAGCTAGATAGGCAACCATCTGGAGGAAGAACTTTATAGGCAGAGCAAACAGAAAGCCTTACTCATCTTTCTATACTTCTGTGGCACTTAACAAAATTTTTGAAGTATTCAAGTAACCACTGAAAGCTGACTGAGTGAAAGGGATTACTCCTTGAAATACTGTACAAAAGCAAGTCACAACATACAAACTTCATCATTTGCTTTCCATTAAGTTAAAACAACTACCATTTATCCAATGACAGGTTCTATGCTAAGATATTCATGTGCATATATTCATTTGTCTTTACAACAACATTATGATATAGGTATTATTATTCTCTCCATTTTATAGATGAGGAAATTGAGATCCAAGGAAGATTATGTAACTTGCCAAGGTCATAAATCTAACAAGGTACAAGGAGCCAGGGACTAGAACCTGAACTTGACTGATTCTACATTGTACTGCCTCATAATGAAAAAAAAAAAGAAAAGTAAAAATAAAAACAGCCGTGAGAGTCACACTGAACAGTAAATGCAAGACTGAAAAGTATTTTGTCTTGTACCATATCTACATGGGACACAAGGAAAATTGGATTTTCTATGTAGCTTACTGGGACTTGTTTTCCAGCATTTTTTCAGTGCTTCTGGATTTTACAAAGGAGCACAATTATTTGGGCTGAAGATTAAAGAGAGCATAGAAGTATAACCCAAACAATGATTCCACAAGCAATTATAAAAATGAACAAAATAAATCTGTTGGCATACTAGTGGCAGTAAGTGAAATCCTGTGGAATGATTTCAATGAAACCTATGAAAAAAAGTATTTGAACATTCAGCAAAGCATGCCTCCAAGAACTGTGCTAAGTCAATGCCCTAGTTTATATGCTATGCTATATAAAATTTTTACTACTGAGGTTCTCTTCATGAGACCTACTTCTGTAGAGCTACTCTTATAAATGACCACTAATAAGAACCTACAACATGTTTAGCATTTAGTCCCCATAGAAAGCATGCAGGAATGTATTAGAATCTTCATTTTACAGAACAATAAGTGTTATGTAACTCTTATCAGTCCCCAAAGACATTGAACATTCAGACTATACATTTGTGGCATTTCCTAAGAATTTCAGGCAAAAGTAGAGAAGGAATAGTTACAAAATTAATGCCAGTGACTTAGGCTACATTTATTTTTCATACCTTGTTTGTAATCATGCCTTATCCAAATATTTTAGCAGATATATTTTTAATCAGTATACTTCTAAAGATGGAGTTTGGAGTCTAATTAATTAAACTACTTTGGAAATTGCATCTCCACAGTTTTGTAGAAGTTTATCCACATGTCCTTCCAGAATTTTCTATCAGTAATTGTAGAAAACTGTACTTTTCTAAAATCTCCATTATATTCATATGCTATTCCTATATTAAAAGTGAAAGAATTAACATCACCTTCAAAAGTCTTCCCAGGTGGCTCGGTGGGTAAAGAATCCACTTGCCAATTCAGGAGACACAAGAGATGTGGGTTTGATCCCTGGGTCGGGAAGATCCCCTGGAGGAGGAAATGGCAACCCACTCCAGTATTCTTGCCTGGGAAATCCTAAGGACAGAGGAGCCTGGTGTGCTACAGTTCATGGGGTCACAAAGAGTTGGACATGACTGAAGTAACTGAGCATTCTAACATTGTAAAAAGTCTTGCAGGAGCAGAAGGTGGGCACAAAGACACATCTGTCACTTTGGTCTATCTAGGGAGACCATGGCACCACATTGTGGGGAAGCGACTTCCTTGAGGAACACTCCATAGGTGAATAATAATGCAGAGCTTTATAACTGTCAGTGAAAGAAACATTTGTATAAATACAAGAAAATTAGATTTATGTAGTGTGTCATCCACATGGAATTCAAATTGGTCAAATACATACTTGTGACCTACTGAACACTTTTCTTTTTTTTTATATTTATTTATTTTTTTATTAATTATTTTTTTCTAAATTTTTAAAAGAAAATCCATCCTGAACCCTCCTCCCTCCTCCCTCCCCATATCATCCCTCTGGGTCGTCCCAGTGCACCAGTCCCAAGCATCCAGCATCGTGCATTGAACCTGGACTGGCATCTCGTTTCATACATGACATTTCATATGTTTCAGTGCCATTCTCCCAAATCTTGCCACCCTCTCCCTCTCCCACAGAGTCCATAAGCCTGTTCTATACATCAGTGTCTCTTTTGCTGTCTCGTATAGAGGGTTATCGTTACCATCTTTCTAAATTCCATATATATGCGTTAGTATACTGTATTGGTGTTTTTCCTTCTGGCTTACTTCACTCTGTATAATAGGCTCCAGTTTCATCCACCTCATTAGAACTGATTCAAATGTATTCTTTTTAATGGCTGAGTAATACTCCATTGTGTATATGTACCACAGCTTTCTTATCCATTCATCTGCTGATGGACATCTAGGTTGCTTCCATGTCCTGGCTATTATAAACAGTGCTGCGATGAACATTGGGGTACACGTGTCTCTTTTCCTTCTGGTTTCCTCAGTGTGTATGCCCAGCAGTGGGATTGCTGGATCATAAGGCAGTTCTATTTCCAGTTTTTTAAGGAATCTCCACACTGCTCTCCATAGTGGCTGTACTAGTTTGCATTCCCTACCCCACTCACACTTATACTCAACACTTTTCTACCCTCCACACCCTCCAAGAAAGTGAACACAGCAGGCGACACTACCTTGTATTAAATCCTATCTAAATGCTTGTAAACTCTCAACTGCAAAATACCTGTGGTATTCTTACTGCCAATCTGAAACTATACTTTAAAAATACAGTACCTCCTAAATCAAATAACAGATATTAGTGTACTGTTCTGCTCTGTCTAAACAATCTCATTCGTGACTTTAGAAAAAAAAATTTGCTAAAATGGTTTAAAATTACTCTCTCATTCTCATTCCCATTCTCTTTCCTTTTTTAGCTCAGTTTTGTAATTGCTGATTAATGTGGCAACTAGAATATCTTCGTTGGGAATTTAATAACAAAAAGGTCCTCATGAATTTTAAGTGGAGTTTTACCAACATACTCACTATTTTAACTTAGATTGTAATAGAAAAAGAGTCTATGTTTTAAAAATTAGAGGCCCTAGTTTGTGATTGTAGCTCTGCAAATTGAAGTCCTATTTTCCTGAACAACTCTTCCTGGTTCTCAATTTCTTCATCTGTAGAATCAAGAAAATATTTTACTTATCTATATTCCTAGACTTTGTGAATATCATATGAAAATCAGGATATAATAATGTATTTAAAACCATCAAGTAAAACCCAGGATAAGGAATTATCATTTTCTTGAAATACAGGAAAACAATTATTAAATAGTGAAAGTTATGAATTCTAAATAATTTTAAAGTAATGCAATTTGATTATTTTCAAGTGCAGGAAGTAATTCATACACTATTTACACTTTTCTGACTGATGTGATGAATAGTTAATGGTTTATAATTAACATTTCCTTGTGAAGGGAAATATTTAAGGTCATTGAAACATTTCTTCTTTTGAATAGTCTAAAATTGAGCTATCCAATGTTTGCCTCATGTAGTTATTCATATTAAGATTAGTAAGATTAACATTCAGTTCCTCATTTGCGCTAACTGCATTTCTAGTGCTCAACAGCCACATGTAGCTAGTGTCTACTGTATTTTACAGTACATAGAACATTGCCTTTGTCACAGAAAGTTCTACTGGATAGGGCTACTATACACAGAGCAAGTAACAATTGCATTGAAACTTGAAAAATGGATGAGTTTACCAGTCAAAGAAACACATATACATATGTGAGTGTAAGGCTGTACATGTGTTTAGAGGGGTGGATTCTCTTGGACAGTGCTAATCTAAATAGTCTTATTACCCCCAAAACCTGTTTATACTTTTATTTAGCAAAACCTTTCTTCATAGATACCACAATGTTAAAACAGGACCCAGATCTATTCCACTTATCGTGCTTTAAAAAGAATGGTATACTAAATACTAAGTTTTATTGATGACATATAAATAGATGGTAATTTTACATGTTTTTCTCCTGCAAAATTTGTCAGTTTAAACTGAAAATCACAGTCCATCAGAGTTGTACAGAAAATTAGTGATCACTAGTTCAAACCCCCATTTTGCATAAGAGGAAACTAAGACTCAAGGTTTTGCAAACAAAATTTGGATTTTAGATGACAAGGGTAATTTAACATTATTAATGGGAGTGGAAATGGAAATACTTGAGTTCCATTCCTGATTTTGACATTAATTAGTAAAACTTCTTGCTCTTCTTACGATTCTCCCTATAGAAATAAAACATATTTTATTATTATCTATACCATAGTATGGAGAAGGCAATGGCACCTCACTCCAGTACTCTTGCCTGGAAAATCCCATGGACGGAGGAGCCTGGTGGGCTACAGTCCATGGGGTTGCTAGGAGTCGGACACGACTGAGCAACTTCACTTTCACTTTTCACTTTCATGCATTGGAGAAGAAAATGGCAACCCACTCCAGTGTTCTTGCCTGGAGAATCCCAGAGATGGGGGACCTGGTGGTCTGCTGTCTATGGGGTCGCACAGAGTCGGACATGACTGAAGCGACTTAGCATACCATAGTATATTATCTATAGTTAGTGGATGGTAAAGCCTCTAGACTTTTTATTAAACAGATAATATTTTACTACTCTTTGAATATCCAAAAGGGCAAAAACTTTGATAGGAAGTAGTGAGATTGAATAGTAATTTAATAATTTACCCATTTCATCTTTTTTGCAAAATTCAGAGTGATTGAAATAGAAAAGCTTGAGATATCTGTCGATATCCTACTTATAGGAGTAGATAAGTATTGATTCTTCAAGACCCAAAAAATCCAATCTTCAAAATTATTCACACATGTATTTATCTTTGGAGGTCTGTGATGCATTTGGACTTCCCTGGTGGCTCAGACAGTAAGTGTCTGCCTACAATGCGGGAGACCCAGGTTCAATCCCTGGGTTGGAAAGATCTCCTGGAGAAGGAAATGGCAACCCACTCCAGTATTCTTGCCTGGAAAATCCCATGGATGGAGGAGCCTGGTAGGCTACAGTCCATGGTGTCACAAAGAGTCAGACACAACTGAATCACTTCACTTTCACTTTATGATGTATTTAGGCACAATGCTAAGCTCTAACTGCCGTAATCTAGAGTATAATTTGATTATAATCTAGTGGGCAAATAGATATAAATATATATGAAGATCAACGAAATGGTTAGTAAGCAATGTATATTTGTTAGCCAAGCACTATGTGTAAGGCACTGTAATACAGTGTGATAACTATGTTACTTGTGGAACTGGCAAAGTTCAATGGGACTATAGAGAAAAGATCACCTAATTAGTTCTCTATGCTCCTATAATGCTATTTATGACTTTACTATGTTAATTATAGTTTTATATTGTTCAATTTCCAGTGGTTATTTGTTTATGCAGTTATCTGCTCTAATAACTCATAAGCAACTGAATAACAAGAACATTTTGTGAACCAACAAGCCTACTATCTTCTAATGCACAAAGTAGGTACTTCATAAATATCACTTGAATACTTTTAAATATAGAGGAAGAATAAATAGGTAAAATTCAATGCACTTTTAATTGTATATGAACTTTTCCTTGGTTTCTTCTGATTTCTGAAAATGAAACATCCTGAAAATTTTAAAGCTCCACACTTTTGTTCCTGTTATTTTTTCATATATGTAAAAAGTAACATTTTCAACAGTCTGTTGGAATATTTGATTAAAGATACCTTTGGTTTTAAGTATGTTCCTTCTCTCAGAAAGAATGATGACCCTGTAAATAGGTTTTAGGCTTCTTGAAGTAAGACTGTTGCCCAACCATATGTTTCTTTCTTTCTTGTCCATAGGGATCCAGTTGCCATGGCAACTGAATTTTGTAGAATGTTACAGAGCAGCATTTGTTGACAGTTTCTAGTCAAATTACTGCCCAGCCAGGCTCTTAGTAGAAAAGAATGAATATTCTATTTTTATAATTAAAAACAATGAACTCCTTGGTCCAAGTTTAATGTATCCCTGTCCAAGATGTTCTTGACATAGCAATCTACTTATATGGGGGTGGGTGGCATATAAAAAATAAATGTGCTTATCTGTGTAAGAGTGATTTCTCTGCCTAACTGATACAATATAACATGTAAAGCATTATTTATGGTAAAGAACCTCAGGAAAGTGTTCTTTGAATATTTTTCTTATTCAAACAAATACCTTGTGTAGGAGTACTGTTATGAATAAGGAGAAGAACAGCAGGGGCAGTTGCTCATAATCATGATTCTCTCCTTTTATACATGCAGTCAACACTCTGTATCTGTGGATGTGGAACCTATGGATATGAAGGGTCAACTATGAAGCTTGAGTATTTGTGGACTTTATCTGCAGTCCACAGATAAAGTTCTGTGGACTGCAGTTGGTTCTGCAGTCCTGGAGCCAACCCCCAGTGAATACCCAGGGATTATTGTACTTAAAAAATGATTGCAGTGTAGGACGTGTTAGGTCATTTCCTTCATTTTATGTTTACTATATTTTATTTCTGACTAAAAAGTAAGTGCATTGCTACATGGATGAAGAGAGTGAAAAAGAGAAAATTCTATATTCATCTCATGTGTGTGTGTGTAGTCACTCAGTCATGTCAGACTCTTTGCAACCCTTTGGACTGTAGCCCTCCAGGCAAGAATACTGAAGTGGGTTACCTTGCTGTCCTCAAGGGGATCTTCCTGACCCAGGGATTGAACCCACGTCTCCTGTGTCTCCTGCATTATAGGCAAATTCTTTACCCGCTGAGCCAAAGAGAAAGCCAAGGTTTATCTCAGCTACCCTCAAATTTTTATTTTTGCAGACTAGGAATGGGCTAGAAGATCACCTGAGTTGTGTTTAGTGATACCTGCCTTTTTTCAAACACTAACAATCCAGCTAGGACTTATTTACCCTCAAAGGTGTAGAAGAATGTAAGCCAAGAGGGCAGCCCTCAATCCAAGATACACTATCACATACACAATATTGCTGTTCAGGTTCTGAAAAAGATAGGCCCAGAAAAAGAAGACATGCAGGGATAAGTTTGCAAAACTTCTAAAAGAAATTCAGGCAGAGCCAACTAATAAAAGAAAACAGTGGTGTTAGTCGTTCTTGATACCAATTAAGACTATTCTTTCTCTATCTGGCTGGGCCCCAGAAACACCCAGTGAGAACTCCACAAACAGGAAAATTATCAGTCATTTGAACACTGTTGGATACAGTCCTACAAAACCCTCTCTAAGTGAATATGCTCCAAAATCACTGCAGATGGTGATTCCAGTCATGAATTAAAAGACACTTACTCTTTACAAGGAAAGTTATGACCAACCTAGACAGCATATTGAAAAGCAGAGACATTACTTGGCCAACAAAGGTCCATCTAGTCAAGCCTAAGGTTTTTCCAGTGGTCATGTATGGATACGAGGGTTGGACTATAAAGAAAGCTGAGCGCTGAAGAACTGATGCTTTTGAACTGTGGTGTTGGAGAAGACTCTTGAGAGTCCCTTGGACTGCAAGGAGATCCAACCAGTCCATCCTAAAGGAGATCAGTCCTGGGTGTTCATTGGAAGGACTGATGTTGAAGCTGAAACTCCAATGCTTTAGCCACCTGATATGAAGAGCTGACTCATATGAAAAGACCCTGATGCTAGGAAAGATTGAGGGCAGGAGGAGAAGGGGATGACAGAGGATGAGATGGTTGGATGGCATCACTGACTCAATGGACATGAGTTTGGGTAAACTCCGGGAGTTGGTGATGGACAGGGAGGCCTGGCATGCTATGGTTCATGGGGTCGCAAAGAGTCAGACTGAGTGACTGAACTGGAACTGGAACCCAGTCTGTCCTCTAAATCCTGCAAACTTCATCTAGCCCTACCTTTCTGTAAAGACATGTTTGAAAGATTTCAGGAAGAAAATTATAAAGCAAAATTTCTTAAAATCAGGGTCAAGAAATCCTTGAACTTGGGTTACAAAAATTATGTTTTATTTTCACTAACCTCTCATTGATATGTAGCATTTCCTCAGGTTATGAATGTTGGCAACAGCCCAAAGTGGTATTATCAGAATCTCAACTTGCTCATCAATATAAATCATAAATATTATATAACATTCAAGTTTATTCAGTATCACTGAAATCATTATGTTCATCATTACTTTGAAGTTGTGGTAGTTATTGGACCCACTGCTAGGTATTTTATTTAATGCATTAATAATGAAGTGAATATATTGCCATAAAACATGTTTGTTTTTAAATATTTTGATAACTCCGTTAAGTACAGTTGGTTTCCTTTGTAATCTTTTGTATTTTCTTTTATGAATTTTAAAGTATTATTCTGTGAAGGGATCTCTTGGCTTCACCAAACTGCCAAAGAGATGAATGGCATGACAGGAGGTTAAGAATTCCTCCTGTAGAGGAAGAGGAAGAGGAAGAAACCAGAAAATGGTTTTCATCATAGATTAAATGTTCATCACTTAATTAGGGTAATTACTTTACTCTCAAAATAAGCTAAATTTTCCTTCATGTTTTTTTTTATAGTTTCCATCTTTAATCAGGAAGATAAAATATATATATATCCCTTCTTTTTATGTTTGTATTTATTCAAACAGTGTCTCAGTGTTAGGAGAATGGCATTGAAACATGTATAATATCATATATGAAACGAGTTGCCAGTCCAGGTTCCTTCATGTTTTTAAACTTGTTGAAGAAAAGCACTTAAAGCCTTTCTTAAAAATACAAATTCCTGGGTCCATCACTAAATTTACTGAATCAGAGGAAGAAACTTGGTATCTTGTACTATAACAAGCACAGATCTGCACTTTTACCTTAGAAAAAATTGGGGAAAGTAGAGGAATCACTAATAACTGAAGGTGAGAAATCAGAGAGAGGTTAACCACTAGTAATTTAGATTTGAAACCAGAATAACCAACATTACTTTGCTAGGATTTCCCTGGTGGCTCAGATGGTAAAGCGTCTGCCTACAATGTGGGAGACCTGGGTTCAATCCCTGGGTCAGGAAGATCCTCTGGAGAAGGAAATGGTGACCCACTCCAGTACTCTTGGCTGGAAAATCCCATGGATGGAGGAGCATGGTAGGCTACAGCCCATGGGGTCGCAAAGAGTCGGACACGACTGAGCTACTTCACTTCACTTCACTTCACTTTTCTAGGCAAGAAATTTCTGACAGACTTAAAGAAGTGGATTTCAAAGTGTGGACCAGCAGCAGTAGCATCACCTGGAAAGTTATTAGACATAAACATTATTGAGACCCATCTCAACCTCCCTCTCTCACTACAAATTCACAGGAGATGGAATAATTAAGACCCACCTAAATAACATTGTCTGGTGGTGGGACCTAGCAATTTTTGTTTTAAAAATCCCACCAAGTCATCCTGCCTCAGGCTTATATTCAAGAACCAGAAGAGAGAAGGGTGATATATTCTAAATGTTGAAAGAAAAAAACAAACAAACAAACAAACCTACCAACGCAAAATACTTGATATGTCAAAATTGTTCTTTATAAATAAAGGAGAAATACAGACATTCTCAGGCAAGTAAAAGATGAGGAAGTTAATCACCACTAGACCTGAGTTACAAAAAATACTGAAAGTTGTTATTAAACTAAAATGAAAGGACACTATTTGATAACATGGAAATGTGAAAATATAAATCATACTGATAAAGGTATGTATAGAGTCAAATTCAGATGACACCATTATTGTAATATGGTATTGTGTTAATCACTCAACTGGGGTATAAAGGCTAAATGACAAAAGTATTAAAATAGTATAGCTAAATTAATTTGTTAATGGGTACACTATATAAACCTAGACATTGTGTTGAAAAGCAGAGACATTAGTCTGATGTCAAAGGTCCATATATAGTCACGGCTATGGTCTTGCCAGTGGTCACGTATGGTTGTGAGAGCTGGACCATAAAGAAGGCAGAGTGTGGAAGAATTGATGCCTTTGAACTATGGTGCTGGAGAAGACTCCTGAGAGTCCCTTGGACAGCAAGGAGATCAAACCAATCAATCTTAAGGGAAATCAACCCTGAATACTCATTGCAAGGACTGATGCTGAAACTGAAATTCCAGTATTTTGGTAAACTGATGCAAACAGCTGACTCACTGAAAAGTTTCCTGATGCTGGGAAAGATTGAGGACAAGAGGAGAAGAGAGCATCAGAGGATGAGATGGATGGATGGCATCACCGATACAATGTATATGAACTTCAGCAAACTTCGAGTGACGGTGAGATGCCTGGCATGCTGTAGTCCATGGGGTCATAGAGAGTTGGACATGACTGGACAACTGAACAACAACTACAACACTGAATAAAAATATAAACTAGGATATCAAAAATGTGGAAGGAGAAGTAAAAGGGTAGAGTATTTGCATGCTATTGAAGTTAAGATATTTTCAACTTAAAGCAGACTGTTTTAACTGTAAGATAATTTATTAAGGCATCTTGGTAATCACAAAGCAAAACCTATAGTAGTTACACAAAAGATAAAGAGAAGGAAATCAAAGCACACCACAGTGGAAATTATTAGTTCACAAAGAAAGACAGCAAGACAGGAAGGAAGAAACAATGGACCTACTAAACAGCCAGAAAACAATATTAATAAGATGGCGTCAGCAAATTCACACTTGTCAAAAATTATGAAAGCTGTAAATGGTTTAACTGTCCAATCAAAAGGCATAGAGTTGTTGAATGCATAAAATATAAGACCCAACTATGTGCTACTTACAAGAGACTTTAGCTTCAAGAACGCTCATGGGATCAAAGTGAAGGAGTAGAAGGAAATATTCCACACAAATGGAAACAAAAGAAAACAGGAGTAGCTGTATTTATAGACAAAAGAGACTTACGTCAAAAGCTGTAACAAGGGGGGAAAATGTCATTGTATATTGAAAAAGGGCAAATTCATCAAGAGGATACAATTGTAAATATATATGCACCCAACATCAGAGTACCAAAATATATTACACAGATACTTAAAGATCTGAAATGAGAAATAGATAACAATACAATAATAACTTTGCTCTTCAATAACCAACTTTCAACAATGGATAGATCATGCAGACAGAAAACCGTTAAGGAAACAGCAGACTAGAATTATATTTGAGACCAAATGAACATTATCAGAACACTCTATCCAACAGCAGTAGATATACATTTTCAAGGGCACACAAACATTCTTCAGTATGGAACCTATGTAAGGTCACAAAACAAAGCCTAGCAAATTTAAGAAGTTTTAACTAATACAAAGTATCTTTTCTAACTGCAATGATGTGAAACTAGATATCAATAACAGAAGGAAAACAAGACAATTCATAAACATGTGGAAATTAAACAACACACTCCTGAATAACCAATGGGTCAGAGAAGAAATCAAAGGGGAAATTTTTTTAAATCTTGAAACAAATGAAAATGGAAACATAAGCTACCAAAATGTATGTGATGCAACAAAAGTTGTTCAAAGAGGGAAGATTATAGTGATAAATTCCTACATAAAGTTTAAAAATGACTTTAAATAAAATACAACTTTATACCTTAGAGCACTAGACAAAGAACAAAGCCCAAGTTACCAAAAGGAAGGACATAACAAAGATCAGAGCAATAATAAATAAAATAGAAACCAGAAAAATAATAGAACACATCAGTAAAACCGAGTTTTTTGAAAAAATAAACAAAATTCAGAAACAATTAAAAGATGTGCACAAAAAAAGAGAGAACTCAAACTAATAAAACTATAAATGAAATTGTAAACTTTATTAATTTATACCTTGAAATACAAAGGATCATAAGAGACTACTAAAACCAATTATATGTTGACAAATTCCTAGAATCCTCCACTTACCAAGATTTAATCATCAAGAAATATAAAATCTGAACAGATGAATAATTAGGGGGTTGAATTAATAATAAAAACCTTACCAACAGAGAAAATCACAGGACCAAATGGCTTCACAGTTGACTCGAACCCAACATTTAAATGAATTAACACCAGTCTTACTCAAACTTTTTCTAACTGGAGGAGTCAACCTACCTGACTTCAGGCTCTACTACAAAGCCACAGTTATCAAGACAGTATGGTACTGGCACAAAGACAGAAATATAGATCAATGGAACAAAATAGAAAGCCCAGAGATAAATCCATGCACACATGGACACCTTATCTTTGACAAAGGAGGCAAGAATATACAATGGATTAAAGACAATCTCTTTAACAAGTGGTGCTGGGAAAACTGGTCAACCACTTGTAAAAGAATGAAACTAGAACACTTTCTAACACCATACACAAAAATAAACTCAAAATGGATTAAAGATCTAAACATAAGACCAGAAACTATAAAACTGCTAGAGGAGAACATAGGCAAAACACTCTCTGACATACATCACAGCAGGATCCTCTATGACCCACCTCCCAGAATATCGGAAATAAAAGCAAAAATAAACAAATGGGACCTAATTAACCTAAAAGCTTCTGCACATCAAAGGAAGCTATCAGCATGGTGAAAAGACAGCCTTCAGAATGGGAGAAAATAATAGCAAATGAAGCAACGGACAAACAACTAATCTCAAAAATATACAAGCAACTCCTACAGCTCAACTCCAGAAAAATAAATGACCCAATCAAAAAATGGGCCAAAGAACTAAATAGACATTTCTCCAAAGAAGACATACAGATGGCTAACAAACACATGAAAAGATGCTCAACATCACTCATTATCAGAGAAATGCAAATCAAGACCACTATGAGGTACCATTTTACACCAGTCAGAATGGCTGCGATCCAAAAGTCTACAAGCAATAAATGCTGGAGAGGGTGTGGAGAAAAGGGAACCCTCTTACACTGTTGGTGGGAATGCAAACTAATACAGCCACTATGGAGAACAGTGTGGAGATTCCTTAAAAAACTGGAAATAGAACTGCCTTATGATCCAGCAATCCCACTGCTGGGCATACACACTGAGGAAACCACAAGGGAAAGAGACACATGTACCCCAATGTTCATCGCAGCACTGTTTATAATAGCCAGGACATGGAAGCAACCTAGATGTCCATCAGCAGATGAATGGATAAGAAAGGTGTGGTACATATACACAATGGAGTATTACTCAGCCATTAAAAAGAATTCATTTGAATCAGTTCTAATGAGGTGGATGAAACTGGAGCCTATTATACAGAGTGAAGTAAGCCAGAAGGAAAAACACCAATACAGTATACTAACGCATATATATGGAATTTAGAAAGATGATAACAATAACCCTGTGTATGAGACAGCAAAAGAGACACTAATGTATGGAACAGTCTTATGGACTCTGTGGGAGAGGGAGAGGGTGGGAAGATTTGGGAGAATGGCATTGAAACATGTGAAATATCATGTATGAAACGAGATGCCAGTCCAGGTTTGATACACGATACTTGATGCATGGGGCTAGTGCACTGGGATGACCCAGAGGGATGGTATGGGGAGGGAGGAGGGAGGAGGGTACAGGATGGGGAGCACATGTATACCTGTGATGGATTCATTTTGATATTTGACAAAACTAATACAATTATGTAAAGTTTAACAATAAAATAAAATTTTAAAAAAAAATTGAAAAGAATGGAGTGCTTTCAGAATCATTTTATGAGGCCAGTATTACCCTCATACCAAAGTCAGATAAAGACACTAACAAAAAGCAAAACAAGTACAAGCCAGTATCTCTGATTAATACCAATTCAAAAATTCTTAACACTAGCACACCAAATTCGGAGAAGGCAATGGCAACCCACTCCAGTACTCTTGCCTGGAAAATCCCACGGACGGAGGAGCCTGGTAGGCTCCAGTCCATGGGGTCACGAAGAGTTGGACACGACTGAGCAACTTCGCTTTCACTTTTCACTTTCATGCATTGGAGAAGGAAATGGCAACCCACTCCAGTGTTCTTGCCTGGAGAATCCCAGGGACGGGGAGCCTGGTGCGCTGCCGTCTATGGGGTCGCTCAGAGTCGGACACGACCGACGTGACTTAGTAGCAGCAGCAGCAGCACACGAAATTAAGTAACCAATTAAAAGGATCATACAGCATGATCAATTTAGATTTATCCCTGAGATGCAAAGATTTTTAAACACAAAAATAAATGTGACACATTACATCAGCGAGATAAAGGATACCAATCTTATGGTCATCACAATAGACGCAGACAAAGCATTTAACAGAATATAATATCCTTTTCTGATAAAATATGCTCAACAAATTGTGTATAGAAAGAGCACACTTCAACACAATAAAGGCCATATATGACAAGTTCAAAGTCAACATTGTTGTCAGTTGTTGTTGTTCAGTTGCTCAGTCTTGTCTGGTTCTTTGCAGCCCCACGGACTGCAGCATGCCAGGCTTCCCTGCCATTCACTATTTTGTGGAGTTTGCTCAAACTCATATCCATTGAGTTGGTGATGCCATCCAACCATCTTATCCTCTATTGTCCCCTTCTCTTCCTGGCCTCAATCTTTCCCAGCAGCAGGGTCTTTTCAAATGAGTCAGCTCTTCATATCAGGTGGCCAAAGTATTGGATCTTCAGCTTCAGCATCAGTCCTTCCAATGAATATTCAGGACTAATTTCCTTTAGGATGGACTGGTTTGATCTCCTTGTAGTCCAAGGAACTCTCAAGAGTCCTCTCCAACACCACAGTTCAAAAGCATCAATTCTTCAGCGCTCAGCTTTCTTTATAGTCCAACTCTCACATCCATACATGACTACTGGAAAAACCATAGGTTTAACTAGACAGACCTTTGTTGGCAAAGTAATGTCCCTGCTTTTTAATACATTGTCTCAGTTTATCATATATTTTCTTCCAATGAACAAGCGTCTTCTAATTTTATGGCTGCAGTCACCATCTACAGTGATTTTGGAGCCCAAGAAAATAAAGTCTGTCACTGTTTCCATTGTTTCCCCATCTATATGCCATGAAGTGATGAAAGTGGATGCCGTGATCTTAGTTTACAGAATGTTGAGTTTTAAGCCAGCCTTTTCACTCTCCTCTTTCACTTTCATCAAGAGACTCTTTAGTTCCTATTCACTTCCTGTCATAAGGATGGTGTCATCTGCATATCTGAGGTTATTGATATTTCTCCCGGCAATCTTGATTCCAGCTTGTGCTTCATCCAGCCCAGCATTTAGCTTGGTGTACTCTGCATATAAGTTAAATAAGCAGGGTGACAATATACAACCATGAAATTCTCCTTTCCCAATTTGGAACGAGTCCATTGTTCCATGTCCAGTTCTAACTGTTGCTTCTTGTCCTGCATACAGGTTTCTCAGGAAGCAGGTAAGGTGGTCTGGTATTCCCATCTCTTGAAGAATTTTCCACACTTTGTTGTGATCCACACAGTCAAAGGCTTTAGTGTAGTCATTGAAGGAGAAGTAGATGTTTTCTGAAATTCTCTTGTTACTCATTCTCAGTAGTGAAAGATTTAAAACTTTTCCTTTAAGATCAGGAACCAAGGATAGGCTGCCCACTCTCACTACTACTATTCAAATAGTGATGGAAGTCTTAATCAGAGCAGTTAGGCAAGAAAAAGAAATAGAGACATTTAAATAGGAAAGTTAAAGTAAAATTGTCTTTGTTTGCAGATGACATGATCTTATATATAGAAAATTCTAAAAACTCTTTCAAAAAGCTATCAGAACTAATAAATGAACTCTGTAGAGTTGAAAAATACAAAATCAACATACAGATCAGTTGCATTTCTACACATTAACAATGAACTATTTGTAAAATGAAGGAACACAGTCCCATTTAGCATCAAGATCATTAAAAATCTTAGAAAGAAATTTAACCAAGGAGTTGAAAGATCCATATGTTGAGAACTATGAGATGTTAATGAATTAAAATGAAGATGCAAGTAAATTGAAAGACCTCATGTTCATGTTGGAAAGAGTTAAGATGTTTTAAATATTAATAGTACCCAAAGCCATCTATAGGTTCAATGCAATCCCTATCATGAATCCAATGTCATTTTCCACAAAAATTTAAAAATAATCCTAAAATTCATATGGAATCACAAAATATCATGAATGGCCAAAGCAATTCTGAGAAAGAAGAACTAAGCTGGAAGCATCATACTCCCTGATTTCAAACTATGTTACAAAGCTATAATAATAAAAACAATATGGCACTGGAATAAAGACAAACACATAGAGCAGTGGAACAGAATCAAGAATGCAGAAATAAACCCAAGCATATAGTTTCAACTAATTGACAACAGAGCCAAGAATATTCAATGAGGAAAGGATTATCTTTAGTAAATTATATTGTGAAAACTGGGTATCTCCATGCAAATGATAAAATTAGATCGCTGTCTTCCACCACTCGCAAAAGTTTAATTGCAGTGGATTAAAAAGACCCCTTAGCCCCAATTCTGTAAAACTCCTATAAGAAAACATAGGGGAGGACTTCCCTGGTGGTCCAGTGGGTTCAATCCCTGGTCAGTGAACTAAGATCCTACATGACACACAGTGCAGCCAAAATAAAGGAAACAGAGAAAAAGCCTAAATCAAATTAAAAATTTCTATACAGAAAAAGAAACAATCAAAAATAAATGAAAGCACAACCTGAAGAATGAAAGAAAATATCTGCATACTATATATCTGACAGAAGATTAATATCCAAAATACTCAGACAACTCAGTAGCAAAAGCATGTATTAAAATGTATACAAATGATTCAAATAGATATTTTTCCAAAGAAGACATACAAATGATATTAAAAGAAGTTTCAGGATGGGGAACACATGTATACCTGTGGCGGATTCATTTTGATATTTGGCAAAACTAATACAATTATGTAAAGTTTAAAAATAAAATAAAATAAAAAAAAAGAAGTTTCAATTGCTAATCACCTTGGAAATTAAAACTATAATGAGCTATCACTTCATGCCTGTTAACATGATTATTATCAAAACAATAAGAGGTAACAATTCTTGGTGAGGATGTGGAGAACAAGGATCCTTGTGCAGTGCTGATGGGAATGTAAATCAGTGCAGCCAACATGGAAAACACTGTGGAGATTCCTCAAAACTTTAAAAATAGAGTTACCATATAATCGCTCAGTTGTGCCCAACTCTTTGGGATCCCATGGACTGTAGCCTGCCATGCCACTCTGTCCTTGCAATTCTCCAGGCAAGAATACTGGAGTGAGTTGCCATGCCCTTCTGCAAGGGATCTTCCTGACCCAGGGATTTAACCCAGGTCTCCTGCATTGCAGGCAGAATCTTTACTGTCTGAGATGCCAGGGAAACCCCTCACTTCTGGGCATATACCCAAAAGATTTGAAATCAGAATCCTATCCATTCATTTCTGAAACTTAAACTAGTAAGAACTTGACCATAGTTAACCTGACCATAGTACCCCTATCATAAGACCATAGGAGTATTATGATGATCATATCACAATATATATAAATCAAACCATTACGCTGTACACATTAAACTTATACAGTGATATATGTCAATTATTTCTCAATGAAACTGGAAAGAAAGAATAATTCTTATATCAAACTGTTGTAAAAATTTTTAAAATATTATGTGTTTAATATGCAGAAATACTTAATTCAGTATTTTTGGTTAAGCTCAGTCAAAAACAGTAAATTCTATGTATATGCAGTAGGTCAGACAAGATCCTACACAACCATCATTCCAACTTTGTTTTGATATACCTTGATCTAATAAAGGGACATTAGCATGTTTTTGGGTGCATTAAAAGTTTCAATATCTTATTTTAAAATGTGCATCTTAGAGTGTCTTTGAATTTTCATGCCCCAGACCACTGCCGATACCTTTCATTATTTAAGGGCATGAGATGCCTTACAAATGGAGGATCTGCCCCACATATTAATAGAATGGGAAGAATAAATTTTAGAACAATGCTTGGTATTAAAAATTGACAAGTTTTATTTCAAGTATGAGAAACCAGCAGTAAAATAAAGTGATTTTCCTTCTATAGAAAACAAATATAAACCACAAAAGTTGGTATAAATTGTATCCCTTATAGTTTTTCCCAGAGAGTAGTTTATCTGTGTCATTTTTTTACACTGAATAATGCAATTGTTTTGACCCATTTTAATATTGAGCCACCTATTCAACTGTCAGCACCTTAAATCAATCAGAAATTTCTTCTTCTCTACAACAGGAAATGAAAGTCCCAGTAGAAAGAGAAACAAGAACTTTAAAAAAAAATACATAACCCTCTGGTGATGAGACATCCTATTCTAAATACTGAAGATTCAGTCTTTCTAGTTTATATAAAATATACATAAACTTAATATAAAATGTACATTTCTAGATCTGAACTTCTTCAAACACATCATTTATGTTTCAAAATGAAGCTAGATATTTTGGGGATTCAGTTCAGTTCAGTTGCGCAGTCGTGTCTGACTATTTGTAACCCCATGAATTGCAGCACACCAGGCCTCCCTGTCCATCACCAACTCCTGGAGTCTTCCCAACCCATGTCCATTGAGTCAGTGATGCCATCCAACCATCTCATCCTCTGTTGTCCCCTTCTCCTCCTGCCCCCAATCCCTCCCAACATCAAGGTCTTTTCCAATGAGTAAACTCTTTGCATGAGGGGACCAAAGTATTGGAGTTTCAACCTCAGCATCAGTCCTTCCAATGAACACCCAGGACTGATCTCCTTTAAGATGGACTGGTTGGATCTCCTTGCAGTCCAAGGGACTCTCAACAGTCTTCTCCAACACCACAGTTCAAAAGCATCAATTCTTCAGCGCTCAGCTTTCTTCACAATCCAGCTCTCACAACCATACATGACCGCTGGAAAAATCATAGCCTTGACTAGACGGATCTTTGTTGGCAAAGTAATGTCTCTGCTTTTGAACATGCTATCTAGGTTGGTCATAACTTTCCTTCCAAGGAGTACGCATTTTTAATTTCATGGCTGCAATCACCATCTGAATGATTTTGGAGCCCCCCAAAATAAAGTCTGACACTGTTTCCACTGTTTCCCCATCTATTTCCCATGAAGTGATGGGACCAGATGCCATGATCTTAGTTTTCTGAATGTTGAGCTTTAAGCCAACTTTTTCATTCTCCTCTTTCACTTTCATCAAGAGGCTTTTTAGTTCCTCTTCACTTTCTGCCATAAGGGTGGTGGCATCTGCATATCTGAGGTTATTGATATTTCTCCTGGCAATCTTGATTCCAGCTTGTGCTTCTTCCAGCCCAGCAGTTTCTCATGATGTACTCTGCATATAAGTTAAATAAGCAGGGTGACAATATACAGCTTTGACGTACTCCTTTTCCTATTTTGAACCAGTCTATTGTTCCATGTCCAGTTCTAACAGGAATAAACTTAAATAGCTGATCAAATAAATGAACATAGGTATAATTTAATAGCACAAACAAGAGAGTATTCTTATTTTTATTTTCTGGCCACACTATGTGGCATGTGAAATCTTAGTTCCCTGACCAGAGATTGCAACTGGAAGCATGGAGTCTTAACCACTGGATCACTAGGGAAGTCAAAGAATTTATCCTCAATTGTCTTCAGTGTCTGCTAGGTCAATTTCTACCAATATTTATCAGTTTTTAAATTACTAATAAACTGTATAAACCCTGCTTAAAATACTTTTGAATTATTACTAGCATTGCCCATTGCCTCTACATTTTCTTATATAAGAAATTGGTGCTTTGTAAAGAACTCTACTGTACTGCTTTCAAACTAGGTGATGTGAACTGCTTATATTGTGTTCTGCTGTCAGATTTTAACAAACATACCATTTGATGCTATATTATTTGTCACAGGTCACAGACGTACATAAGATAAATCAAATTGTTCTTTGTCACTGTAATATGCACACCCAAACCAACAGATGATCAATTAAGAAGAATGACTGAATTGATTGAAAGTAAAGTCTAACTTGATCTTGTAAATCATACAATATGACATTTAAAATTTAGATAGCACTTACTATTTTCCACTTCAAGACAATTTAGGTGTTCTATCTGTCTTTCTGAAATCTGTTGAGCACTACAGAGACATAAAATTCAGTTGGAAGACTTAATTCTGTATTGACAGTTCAATATTTACCACTATAGGGATTTTCAGTTTATTAGTATTTTTGTTAGTCACACTTTTGACACTAGTCAATCTGACTTCTCCTAAGTATTCAGTGTAATAATTCCTTGCATTTTTACAGCACTTTGTTTCTCAAAACACTTTGAAATACATTGTCCCATTTGATCATCTCAACACCTTGTAGTATAGGATCAGTTCAATTCACTTGCTCAGTCATGTCCGACTCTTTGTGACCCCATGAATAGCCACACACCAGGCCTCCCTGTCCATCACAAACTCCCGGAGTTTACCCAAACTCATGTCCATCGAGTTGGTGATGCCATCCAGCCATCTCATCCTCTGTCATCTCCTTCTCCTCCTGCCCTCAATCCCTCCCAGCATCAGGGTCTTTTCCAATGAGTAAACTCTTGGCATGAGGTAACCAAACTATTGGAGTTTCAGCCTCAGCATCAGTCCTTCCAATGAATACCCAGGACTGGTCTCCTTTAGGATGGATTGGTTGGATCTCCTTGCAGTCCAAGGGACTCGCAAGAGTCTTCTCCAACACCACAGTTCAAAAACATCAATTCTTCAGCACTCAGCTTTCTTCAGAGTCCAACTCTCATATCCGTACATGACCACTGGAAAAACTGTAGACTTGACTAGACGGACCTTTGTTGACAAAGTAATATCTCTGGTTTTTAATATGCTATCTAGGTTGGTCAAAACTTTCCTTCCAAGGAGTAAGCGTCTTTTAATTTCATGGCTGCAATCAACATCTGCAGTGATTTTGGAGCCTAAAAAAATAAAGTCTGAAACTGTTTCCACTGTTTCCCCTTCTGTTTCCCATGAAGTGATGGGACAAGATGCCATGATCTTAGTTTTCTGAATGTTGAGCTTTAAGCCAACTTTTTCATTCTCCTCTTTCACTTTCCTCAAGAGGCTTTTTAGTTCCTCTTCACTTTCTGCCATAAGGGTGGTGGCATCTGCATATCTGTGGTTATTGATATTTCTCCCAGCAGTCTTGATTCCAGCCTGTGCTTCTTCCGGCCCAGCATTTCTCATGATGTCCTCTGTATATAAATTACATAAGCAGGGTGACAATATACAGCCTTGACGTACTACTTTTCCTATTTGGAACCAGTCTGTTCCACGTCCAGTTCTAACTGTTGCTTCCTGACCTGCATATAGGTTTCTCAAGAGGCAGGTCAGGTGGTCTGGTATTCCCGTCTCTTTCAGAATTTTCCACAGTTTATTGTGATCCACACAGTCAAATGTTTTGGCATAGGCAGTAAAGCAGAAATAGATATTTTTCTGGAACTCTCTTGCTTTTTCGATGATCCAGCAGATGTTGGCAATTTGATCTCTGGTTCCTCTGCCTTTTCTAAAACCAGCTTGAACATCTGAAAGTTCACAGTTCATGTATTGCTGAAGCTTGGCTTGGAGAATTTTGAGCATTACTTTGCTAAGTGTGAGATGAATGCAGTTGTGTGGTATTCTGAGCATTCTTTGGTAATATAGGATAGCTAGTGTCAAAATTATTTATATAATGAGGAACTGAGACCCCTATTGTTCAGACAACTAGGATCAGATTCCTAGACTCTTGACTCTTGTTTTACTGCTCTGTTCTTAACTAGGCACTGCCATTCTTTACTGATTTCTAAAACACCTTATCTTTTCACATATGTAGCTCATTTTTTGTGCAATTATACAAATTTATTTATACTTACTAGAGTTTTACAAGTCAACTGTATCAATCTTAAGTATATATTTTATAGACAGAGTCCCTGAAGAACTCTGAACAGAGGTTCGTGACATTGTACAGGAGGCAGGGATCAATCAATATCATCCCCAAGAAAAAGAAATACAAAAAGGCAAAATGATTGTCTGAGGAGGCTTTACCAATAGTTGTGAAAAGAAGAGAAGCAAAAACAAAGGAGAAAAGGAACGATATACCCATTTGAATGCAGAGTTCCAAAAAATAGCAAGGAGAGATAAGTGAACAGTGAACTGTGGAATGAAATAGAGGAAAACAATAGAATGGGAAAGACTAGAGATCTCTTCAAGAAACTTAGAGATACCAAGGGAACATTTCATGCAAAGATGGGCACAATAAAGTATCATATATGAAATGAGTCGCCAGTCCAGGTTCGATGCAGGATACTGGATGCTTGGAGCTGGTGCACTGGGATGACCCAGAGGGATGGTACGGGGAGGGAGGAGGGAGGAGAGTTCAGGATGGGGAACATGTGTATACCTGTGGCGGATTCACGTTGATATATGGCAAAACCAATACAATGTTTTAAGGTTAAAAATAAAATAAAATATTTAAAAAAAGGACAAAAATGGTATGGACCTAACAGAAACAGAAGATATTAAAAAGAGGTGGCAAGAATACACAGAAGAACTATACAAAAAAGATCTTCATGACCCAGGTAGTCACAATGGTATGATCACTCACCTATAGTCAGACATCCTGGAATGCGAAGTCAAGTGTGCCTTAGGAAGCACCACTACGAACAAAGCAAGTGGAGGTGATGGAATTCCAGTCGAGCTATTTCAAATCCTAAAAGATGATGCTGTGAAAGTGTTGCACTCAATACACCAGCAAATTTGGAAAACGCAGCAGTTCCTGTAGCAGGAAAGGTACAGGACTGGAAAAGGCCAGTTTTCATTCCAATTCTAAAGAAAGGCAATGCAAAAAAATGTTAAAACTACTGCACAATTGCACTCATCTCACAGGCTAGCAAAGTAATGCTCAAAATTCTCAAAGCTAGGGTTCAACAGTATATAAACCGTAAGCTTCCAAATGTTTCAAGCTGGACTTAGAAAAAGCAGAGGAACTAGAGATCAAATTGCCAACATCCACTGGATCATCGGAAAAACAAGAGAGTTCCGGAAAAACATCTATTTCTGCTTTATTGACTATGCCAAAGCCTTTGACTGTGTGAATCACCACAAACTGTGGAAAATTCTGAAAGAGATGGGAATACCAGACCACCAGACCTGCCCCTTGAGAAACCTATATGCAGGTCAGGAAGTAACAGTTAGAACTGGACATGGAAGAACAGACTGGTTCCAAATAGGGAAAGGAGTACGTCAAGGCTGTATACTGTCACCCTGCTTATGTAACTTATATGCAGAGGACATCATGAGAAACGCTGGTCTGGAGGAAGCACAAGCTGGAATCAAGATTGCTAGGAGAAATATCAATAACCTCAGATATGCAGATGCCACCACCCTTATGGCAGAAAGTGAAGAGGAACTAAAAAGCCTCTTGATGAAAGTGAAAGAGGAGAGTGGCTTAAAGCTCAACATTCAGAAAACTAAGATCATGACATCTGGTCTGATCACTTCATGGCAAATAGATGGGCAAACAGTGACAGACTAATTTTTTGGGCTCCAAAATCACTGCAGATGGTGATTTCAGCCATGAAATTAAAAGACACTTGCTCCTTGGAAGAGAAGTTGTGACCAACCTAAAGGTAATATTAAAAAGCAGAGACATTACTTTGCCAACAAAGGTCTGTCTAGTCAAGGCTTTGGTTTTTCCAATAGTCATGTATGAATGTGTGAGTTGGACTATAAAAAAAGCTGATTGCCAAAGTTGATGCTTTTGAACTGTGGTATTGGAGAAGACTCTTGAGAGTCCCATGGACTGCAGGGTGATCCAACCAGTTCATCCTAGATAATCAGTACTGAATATTCATTAGAAGGACTGATGCTTAATCTGAAACTCCAATACTTTGGCCACCTGACGCGAATAACTGACACATTTGAAAAGACCCTGGTGCTGGGAAATATTGATGGCAGGAGGAGAAGGTGATGACAGAGGATGAGACGGTTGGATGGCATCACTGACTGAATGGATATGAGTTTGAGTAAACTCTGGGAGTTGGTGATGGAAGGGAAGCCTGGTGTGCTGCAGTCCACAGGCTTGCAAAGAGTTGGACATGACTGAGTGACTGAACAGAACTGAACTGATATATCAGTTGTATGTGTATATTCCCCAATCATTTATAGAGAGCCTAATGCTTTAGTATCTCCTGCATACAGTATTACAAAAACTTTTCATTAACTTGGAAATCTCTGTTTACCTACTAGTATTGGTTAACATCGGAGAAGGCAATGGCACCCCACTTCAGTATTCTTGCCTGGAAAATCCCATGGATGGAGGAGCCTGGTAGGCTGCAGTCCATGGGGTTACTAAGAGTCAGACACAGCTTCACTTTCACTTTTCACTTTCATGCATTGGAGAAGGAAATGGCAACCCACTCCAGTGTTCTTGCTTGGAGAATCCCAGGGATGGGGGAGCCTGGTGGGCTGCTGTCTATGGGGTCGCACAGAGTCAGACACGACTGAAGCGACTTAGCAGCAGCAGCATTGGTTAACATGTAATGAAGGTCCTAAACTTCCCAATATTAGCCTTAGCCTCAGTGCTAGATATTTTATCAGCTAGCTAGTTTTTCAGCTCAGTCATGTCCAACTCTTTAAGATACCATGGACTGTATGTAACCCTCCAGGCTCCTCTGTCCATGGGATTCTCCAGGCAAGAATACTGGAACAAGTTGCCATTTTAATCTCCCAGGGGTCTTCCTGACACTTGGATCAAACTTGTGTCTCTTTTGTCTCCTGCATTCTTTCCTAGCTGAGCCACCGGGAAATCTGTCCTAATTCTAGATATGTAAACCAAAGTGTTAACTCTGTACCCTGATTCATCAGTAGGAATTAGTGAACTATTCCTTCCTGGAAAATCCCCATGGACAAAGGAGCCTTGTGGGCTACTACAGTCTATAGGGTCACAAAGAGTCGGACACAACTGAGTGACTAAGCACAGCACTGTGCATATTTATAAAAATAACATTTTTTAATACTTACAAGTTTCAACAACAGGGGTATATTTACTATCTTCAAATCCTAAGTATATTTAGTCAAATAGCATTGAACTAATAAGAACACAAGGGGACTAGATGGCATATTATCATTATAGATATGAAATGCCTGTGCCTTTTACAACACATGGGCAAGTACAATATTGACTTATATTTGTTATCCAAATGGCTAGACACATGGTAAAATGGTTATAGTTTGTCACTCCATCACATTATTCTTCTTAGCATTGCTTAGTGCCTTGATATAAAGTGTTTTTCAAAAGTAACAGGTAATGATGCAATTTAGAATATTCTTAGTACTGAATTCATTACTTAGAGCATTGAAACATCTCTGTAAGATTGAGTGACTATAACTGAATACACTCATTTAGTAGTGACATTCTTTCTGCCCATGAGGAAATAATAATTATGTATAGGGCAACATATACATGTGTTAAGTATTTTGAAGTACATTTCTTTGTGGATATGCATAAAGAACAAGTATTGCACTTTTGGAGACTACTCTTCACTACCAGTGGCACGAGGCCATATATTGTGTAATACTGACCATGAGAACCACCTTCCCCACCGCCCCCAGGCATCTCAGTATTCTTGCACTAACCAGTGTGATTACCCATGGAGTAATCACCTCTGGAAACTTTTTATTTCTCAGTTTTATTCTCAACTTTTCTGGAGGGATAAGTCAGCTTAGATAGTTGAGTGACAGCTTTACACTGGGAGGAAGAAGGGTTATTTTCAAATATTCTCCCAGGAGGCCAGTATTGAAGCTGAGATCTCAGTGCATGGTGTGTTTGCAATTTTGTTGATAGAAACTCAAATGCCAGATGTGCTCCAATAATCTACAACATGGCATTGATAATATTCCATGGAAGCCACTAAGCACAAAGATGTTATATTGTCCATTTGCAGTGTTGACAAGCTCCCAAGCAATTTTAAATACAGTGAGATTTGGAGTAACATCTAACATTCTACAGCTACTGAAACTTCTGAATTTGTGGAGTTGCCCTATTCTAGTGAACTGAGTTGCTAGTACAGTTTAGACAACTAGAACTGACAGAGATTCAAGTAACATTGCAAATAACTAGCTGATCCCACGGGGTAAATGCAGACACACCTGCACCTTTGCAAAGTATTTGCTTTGCGAGAGCCAGAAATTGCCTTTTGTGACAGAAAACTCCATGCTGCTTGCTCAGCTTCATTATTGAGGCTTCTGCCTTGGCATAGGAGAATGGAGATGCTGGGACTGATGAGTTTAGGGATTTAGCGCACACCAAAAGAACAAAACTGTTTCATTTGGTTCAGGCAGCTTTTCAGCATCTTGTAAGCATTGAATGTGTAATAAGACCAAATGGAATGATTCCTGCCATCCTAGAAAATTTCCTTTCTTCTTCCCCATGCACTCCCACCAGGGTCCATTTTGAGGGGGAGGTTCCATTAAGTGTATATAAAATTTTTAGACATGGCATGTGGGATGCTGAGGGGAAGCAATTCTGTTCTATTAACAGTAACATGTTTAAATAAAATATTGTGTAGTCACACTGTTAATAAAAAATTCTGTTCAATTATTATATACTCAACACTGTTTTTGGCTTCCCTGATAGCTTAAATGGTAAAGGATCTGCCTGCAGTATGGGAGACCTGAGTACCATCCTAGGTTGAGAAGATCTCCTGGAAAAAGGAATGGCAACCCACTCCAGTATTCTTGCCTGGAGAATCCCATGGACAGAGGGTCCTGGTAGACTACAGTCCATGGGATCCAAAAGAGTTGGACACTACTGTTCAACTAAAACTTTCACTTTCAACACTCTTTTAGGTACTACAAGGGATATAAAATGTGAGAGATACAGATCTTTCCTTCAGAAAGAGGAAACTCGCTGGAAGCCAACTTAGGTACATATGGTAAGAGTTCTAGAGGTCTATGTGAGATTATTTTTACAATTAAGATGGGTAACAGTTATAGATGTTTTAATCACAGATAATTTCTTAAGATAAATCTCTTTCTATTGATATTTCTGTCTCTGTTTCTCTGCATGTTCATATGTACAGGGGTGTGTGTGTGTGTGTACTATGGACTTTCCAGTATTGGTTTTCAAATATGATTAGATTTTAAAGCAATAATGACTGTTTTCATTGGTAAAGACAGCATTAGACACTGATAGTTATGTGGCAATGGAGATCTGCAGAATATCACCGTTGGATAATCATAATCAAATACTTAAAAAAATTAAAGTTCTGGGTGACCACATATTGATCCCTTAAAACATTTTTGTGAAACTAATGAGTATGATGAGATTGTCTTGTTGTTCCTGCCTGCATTGCAGGAAATGAAGGGGTAAAGTGTGAGCTCAGGGCTTCGAATTTTCAGTTCAAGCAGTACAAGCAGTACATAAAATTACCTGAGAACTTCTGTGACTTCCTTGAAGAAAATATTCATGGCTTTTAGTATCAGGTCCAAGATTGCTGAAAACCAAATCCAGACTCTCATTCTCTTAGTGGATGCATGGCATAATTTGTATTCCCAACATTGTAAAGTCTCTTATTTTAAATCAGGAGCATTAATTTGGAAGGATAAGAATCATGAAAACTGGAACGGGAGCCTATGGACAGATTCCAATGAATAGGGATATTAAACCATCAAATTCTGATGAGTTATCTCGGCCAAATCTTCTACCCTTGTCTGAGAAGTATAACCATGGTTTGCCTAAAGAACTTGTATAATGGCCTCCACTGAGGAAATTTCTTTGTGACTGGAATGAAAACTGAACTTTTCCAGTCCTGTAGCCACTGCAGAGTTTTCCAAATTTGCTGACATATTGAGTGCAGCACTTTCACAGCATCATCTTTTAGGATTTGAAATAGCTCAACTGGAATTACATCACCTCCACTAGCTTTGTTCATAGTGATGCTTCCTAAGGAACACTCGACTTCACATTCCAGGATGTCTGGCTCAAGGTGAGTGATCATATCATCGTGATTATCTGGGTCATGAAGATCTTTTTTTTTTTTTTTTTTTTTTAAAGGTCTCCGTCGTCATGCTGCCCAAGCCTCAGCACCCCACCAGCCAGCCCGCCGGACTGTGCACGCCGCCGAGTCGCCCGCAGGGGGAGCCAAAGGTCCCCAGGCTGCCCCATGAAGATCTTTTTTAAATAGTTCTTCTGTGTATTCTTGCCCTCTTTTTAATATCTTCTGCTTCTGTTAGGTCCATACCATTTCTGTCCTTTAATGAGCCCATCTTTGGATGAAAAGTTCCCTTGTTATCTCTAATTTTCTTGAAGAAATCTCTAGTCTTTCCCATTCTATTGTTTCCCTCTATTTCTTTGCATTGATCACTGAGGAAGACTTTCTTATCTCTCCTTACTAATCTATAGAACTCTGCATTCAAACAGGTATATCTTTCCTTTTCTCCTTTGCTTTGGCTTCTCTTCTTTTCACAGCTATTTGTAAGGCCTCCTCAGACAGCCATTTTGCTTTTTTGCATTTTTTGGGGGGGAGTGGACTTGATCTCTGCCTCCTGTACAATGTCCAAACCTCTGTCCATGGTTCATCAGGCACTCTGTCTATCATATCTAATCCCTTGAATCTATTTCTCACTTCTACTGTATAATCATAAGGCATTTAATTTAGGTCATACCTGAATTGTCTAGTGGTTTTCCCTGCTTTCTTCACTTTAAGTCTGAATTTGGCAATAAGCAGTTCATGATCTGAGCCACAGTCAGCTCCTGGTCTTGATTTTGCTGACTGTATAGAGCTTCTCCATCTTTGGCTGCAACAATATAATCAATCTGACTTCAGTTTTGACCATCTGGTGATGTCCATGTGTAGAGTCTTCTCTTGTGTTGTTGGAAGAGGGTGTTTGCTATGACCAGTGCATTCTTTTGGCAAAATTCTATTAGCCTTTGCCCTGCTTCATTCTGTACTCCAAGGTCAAATTTGCCTGTTACTCCAGGTGTTTCTTGACTTCCTACTTTTGCATTCCAGTCCTCTATAATGAAAAGGATATCTTTCTTGGGTGTTAGTTCTAGAAGGTCTTGTAGGTCTCCATAGAACCATTGAACTTCAGCTTCTTCAGTATTACTGATTGGGGCATAGACTTGGATTACCATGATATTGAATGGTTTGCCTTAGAAACAAACAGAGATCATTCTGTCGTTTTTGAGATTGCATCCAAGTACTGAATTTTGGACTCTTTTTTGACTATGATGGCTATGCCATTTCTTCTAAGGGATTCCTGCCCAAAGTAGTAGATATAATGGTCATCTGAGTTAAATTTACCCATTCCAGTCCATTTTAGTTCTCTGATTCCTAAAATGTCAGTGTTCACTCTTGCTATCTCCTGTTGACCACTTCCCATTTGCCTTGATTCATGGACCTAACATTCCAGGTTGCTATGCAATATTGCTCTTTATAGCATTGGATTTGGCTTCTATCACCAGTCACGTCCACAACTGGGTATTGTTTTTGCTTTGGCTCTGTCTCTTCATTCTTTCTGGAGTTATTTCTCCACTGATCTCCAGTAGCATATTGGGTACCCACCAACCTGGGGAGTTCATCTTTCAGTGTCCTATCTTTTTGCCTTTTCATACTGCTCATGGGGTTCTCAAGGCAAGAGTACTGAAGTGGTTTTCCATTCCCTTCTCCAGTGGACCACAATTTGTCAGAACACTCCAACATGCCCCAAACATCTTGGGTCGCCCTACATGGCATTGCTCATAGTTTCATTGAGTCAGACAGTCTGTGGTCCATGTGATCAGATTGGTTAGTTTTCTGAGGTTGTGGATTTCAGTCTGTCTGCCCTCTGATGGAAAAGATTAAGAGGCTTAAGGAAGCGTCCTGATGGGAGAGACTGACTGAGGGGAAATCTGGTCTTGTTCTGATGGGCAGGGCCATGCTCAATAAATCTTTAATCCAATTTTCTGTTGATGGGTGGAGCTGTAAAAGTGCTGTACTCAATATGCCAGCAAATTTGGAAAGCTTAGCGGTGGCCACAGGACTGGGAAAGGTCAGTTTTCATTCCAGTCCCAAAGAAAGGCAATGCCAAGGAATGCACACACTACTGCATTATTGCACTCATCTCAGATGCTAGTAAATAATGCTCAAAATTCTCCAAGCCAGGCTTCAACAGTTCGTGAGCCGTGAACTTCCTGATGTTCAAACTGGTTTTAGAAAAGGAAGAGGAACCAGAGATCAAATTGCCAACATCCATTGGATTATCAAAAAAAGCAAGAAAGTTCAGGAAAAAACATCTCTTTGTGCTTTATTGACTATGCCAATGCATTTGACTGTGTGGATCACCACAAACTGTGGACAATTCTGAAAGAGATGGGAATACCAGACCACCTGACCTGCCTCTTGAGAAACCTATATGCAGGTCAGAAAGCAACAGTTAGAACTGGACATGTAAGAACAGACTGGTTCCAAATAGGGAAAGGAATACGTCAAGGCTACATGTTGTCACCCTGCTTATGTAACTTATATGCAGTGTACATCATGAGAAATGCTGGGCTGGAAGAAGCACAAGCTGGAATCAAGATTGCCAGGAGAAATATCAATAACCTCAGATATCCAGATGATAACCACCCTTATGGCAGAAAGTGAAGCATAACTAAAGAGCTTCTTGATGAAAGTGAAAGAGGAGAGTGAAAAGGTTGGCTTAAAGTTCAACATTCAGAAAACTAAGATCCCATCTTAGATCCCAACTAAGTGATGGGCATCTGGTCCCATCACTTCACGGAAAATAGATGCAGAAACAGTTGAAACAGTGACAGATTTTATTTTGAGGGGCTCCAAAATTGCTGCAGATGGTGACTGCAGCCATGAAATTAAAATGGTTTACTCCTTGGAAGAAAAGTATGACCAACATAGACAGCATATTAAAAAGCAGAGATATTACTTTGCCAACAAAGGTCTGTCTAGTCAAGGCTTTGGCTTTTCCAGTAGTCATGTATGAATGTGAGAGTTGGACTGTAAAGAAAGCTGAAAGCTGAAGAATTGATGCCTGTGAACTGTAGTGTTGGAGAAGACTCTTGGGAGTCCCTCGGACTGCAAGGAGATCCAACCAGTCCATCCTAAAGGAAATCAGTCCTGAATATTCATTGGAAGTACTCATGCTCAATCTGAAATTCCAATACTTTGGCCACCTGATGTGAAGAACTGACTCATTTGAAAAGAACCTGATGCTGGGAAAAACTGAAGGCAGGAGGAGAAGGGGATGACAGAGGATGAGATGGTTGGATGACATCACTGACTCAATGGACATGAGTTTGGGTAAATTCCGGGTGTTGGTGATAGACAGGGAGGCCTGGCGTGCTGCAGTCCATGGGGTCACAAAGAGCCGGACACGACTGAGTGACTTAAGTGAACTGAACTGAACCTGAGGTAATTACCTTGTAGGAAACTACAGATTGAGAAAAAGAAAATCATCAGACACTAATGGGATTAATATATGGTGGCTCTGAACTGATAATAATTCCAGGAGACTGAACATGTTTGTATGCCACATCAGTGAAATTAGGAGTTTATATAGATCAGGTACTCAGTGGACCGTCAGCTTAAGTCAGTCACACATGGGGCCAGGGGGTCTGCAACCTGTCCTCTAGTTCTCTAGTTCTAGAATGCTAACATGGAGTAAAGATACTCGGCACTAGTAGAATATCCATATTAGTTACGTGACATGTGGAGTGAGGGTATTATGGTAGGAGAGGCCAAATGGAAGTCACTTAGAGCTTCCTCTTCCTGGGAAAATGGAAAACAAAAGCAATACCACATTCCAGAAGGGATTGTAGAGATCTGTCCCACCATCAAAGATTTGAAGGTGATTCTTACCACATTCCATTTAACTCACCTGTTTGGCCTGCAGAAAACAGGTGGATCTTGGAGAATGACAGTAGATTATTATAAACTTACTCAGGTGGTGACTCAATTGCAGCTGCTGTACCAGATGTGATATTATCGTTTGAACAAATTAGCAGATACCTTGGCACCTGATATGCAGCTGTTGAATTGATCTGGTAAATATTTTTGTTTTTGTTTTTCTCCACACCTCATAATAAAGGCCACTAGAAGCCGTTGACTTGCAATTGACAAAGCCAACAATGTACCTCCATTCTTTTGTTTCAGGAGTGTATCAGCTTTCCAGCTCAGTGTCATCACAGAAATGATTGGGACTTGATCTTCTTTCCCTTCCACAAGCCATTACAACTAAAAAGAGGCTTAACTCCTAGTCAGTATCTTTGGCTATTTGAGACAACATATTCTCATTGGGATGTGCTGTTCTGGCTCATTTACTGAGTTCCATGAAATCTCATAGTTTTCAAGAACAAGAGCAGGTTTTCCAATAAATCCGGGCTCTCATGAAAGCTGCTCTGCCACTTGGACTGTCTGATCCAGGAGATCCAATGGTGCTTGCAATGTCAGTGGCAGATAAAAATATGTCCCATTGTCAATGAATCCTTGAGTATGAATAGATTCTTAGAATTTTGGAGCAAAATCCTGTCATCTTCCTGGATAACTACTTTTTTTCTTTTTTTGAGAAACCACTTTTGACTTGCTACTGAATCTTTGTAGAGATTGAATGGTTGGCCATGAGCAACCAAGTTATCTAAGTTGCCCATCATGAACTAGGTGTTTTATGAGCCACCAAGCCAGCAGTACTCCATCATCAAATGGAAGTGACATATATTGGGCTGGCCAAAAATTTTGTTTGGGTTTTTCATAAGATGTTACAGAAAAACCCAAATGAACTTTTTGGCCCACCCAGTACAAAATCAGGATTGAACAGACTGTGAAGGCACAATTAATTATATTACAAAGTGACCCTAATGCCTATGGCCCCTTCTCCTGCTGTATATTGTTCTTTCACCCAGCCGGAATCTATGGCCTCATGGGGAGTCCACATGATTAGTTGACTCAGTAAGAGAAAACTCAGGCCTGATTTACAGATGGTTCTTTATGGCATGCAGGCATCACCTGAAAGTGGACAGATACAGCAGTACAGCACCTTTCTGAGACATCCCTGAAGAACACTGGTGAAGGGAAATCCTCCCAGTGTGCATAGCTTTGAGCTGGTCACTTTGTTTTTAATTTTCAAAGAAGGAGAAATTGCCAGAAGCACAAGTATATTCCCATTTATTGACTATGGAAAGTGATTTGTCTGGGTAGGTAGGGATTTAAAACATGATTGGAAAATTAGTAACAAGGAGGTCTAGGGTGAAGATATGTGGATAGACTTTTGTGAATGTGCAAAGCAACAATAACAACATGAAGATATTTGTGTTCTATGTGAGTGCCACTAATGAGTGACTTCAACAGAAAAGGATTTTAATAATCAAGTGAGTAGGATATCACCTTCTAAGAATAGCAGTTGGACTCTTTCCCCAGCTTTCCTGGTCATTACCAAGTGAGCTTATAACAATGGTCATAATGGCAGGGGTGGAGGTTATCACGGGCTCAGCAACATGTACTTCAATTTACCAAGGTTGTCCTGACTATAGCTACTGCTGAGTGCCCAATTTGCTGGTGGTAGAGGCCAACACCAGAGAAGGCAATGGCAGCCCACTCCAGTACTCTTGCCTGGAAAATCCCATGGGCGGAGGAGCCTGGTAGGCTGCAGTCCATGGGGTCATGAAGAGTTGGACACGACTGAGCGACCTCATTTTCACTTTTCACTTTCATGCATTGGAGAAGGAAATGGCAACCCACTCCAGTGTTCTTGCCTGGAGAATCCCAGGGACGGGGAGCCTGGTAGGCTGCCGTCTATGGGGTCGCACAGAGTCAGACACGACTGAAGTGACTAAGCAGCAGCAGCAGCAGCAGCAGAGGCCAACACTGAGTCTCTAATATGGACTGTTCAGGGTGATCAGACCTGATGTTAGGTTGATTATATTGGGTCACTTCTATCATGGAAGAGGAATTGCCTGATTTTTACTGAAATAGACACTTTGTATTTGGATTTACCTTCCCTAAACACAGTGCTTCTGTAAAAACTGCCAGATGTGTACTTGATGGTGCCTTATGCACCATCCTGGTATTCCAGACAGAATTACTTTTGGTTAAGGAACCTACTTCAGAGTAGATGAATTGCAACAATAGGCCCATCATGTTGAAATTCAATGGTCTTACCATTGTTCCTACCATCCTGAAGCAGCTGGATTGGTAGAAGAGTGGAATGGCCTTTTGTTATTTTTTTTGTTTTTGTTTTTTTTTTTATTTTTAATTTTATTTTTTTGCTTTAAAATATTGTATTGGTTTTGCCATACATCAACATGCATCTGCCATGGGTGTACATGTGTTCCCCATCCAGAACCACTCTCCCACCTCCCTCCCCATACCATCCCTCTGGGCCATCCCAGTGCACCAGCCCCAAGCTTCCTGTATCCTGTATCGAACCTGGACTGGCAATTCATTTCTTAAATGATATTATACATGTTTTAATGCCATTCTCCCAAATCATCCCCCCCTCCCTCACCCAGAGTCCAAAAGACTGTTCTATACATCTGTGTCTCTTTTGCTGTCTCGCATTGAGGGTTGTCATTACCATCTTTCTAAATTCCATATATATGCATTAGTATACTGTATTGGTGTTTTTCTTTCTGGTTTACTTCACTCTGTATAATAGGCTCCAGTTTCATCCACCTCATTAGAATTCATTCAAATGTATTCTTTTTAATGGCTGTGTGATACTCCATTGTGTATATGTACCACACCTTTCTTATCCATTCATCTGCTGATGGACATCTAGGTTGCTTCCATGTCCTGGCTATTATAAACAGTGCTGCGATGAACACGGGGGTACATGTGTCTCTTTGAATTCTGGTTTCCTCAGTGTGTATGCCCAGCAGTGGGATTGCTGGGTCATAAGGCAGTTCTATTTCCAGTGTTTTACAGAATCTCCACACTGTTCTCCATAGTGGCTGTATTAGTTTGCATTCCCACCAACAGTGTAAGAGGGTTCCCTTTTCTCCACATCCTCTCCAGCATTTATTGCTTGTAGACTTTTGGATCGCAGCCATTCTGACTGGCGTGAAATGGTACCTCATAGTGGTTTTGATTTGCATTTCTCTGATAATGAGTGATGTTGAGCATCTTTTCATGTGTTTGTTAGCCATCTGTATGTCTTCTTTGGAGAAATGTCTATTTAGTTCTTTGGCCCATTTTTTGATTGGGTCGTTTATTTTTCTGGAATTGAGCTGCCGGAGTTGCTTGTATATTTTTGAGATCAGTTCTTTGTCAGTTGCTTCATTTGCTATTATTTTCTCCCATTCTGAAGGCTGTCTTTTCACCTTGCTTATAGTTTCTTTTGCTGTGCAGAAGCTTTTAATTTTAATTAGATCCCATTTGTTTATTTTTGCTTTTATTTCCAGTATTCTGGGAGGTGGGTCATAGAGGATCCTGCTGTGATGTATGTCAGAAAGTGTTTTGCCTATGTTCTCCTCTAAGAGTTTTATAGTTTCTGGTCTTATGTTTAGATCTTTAATCCATTTTGAGTTTTTGAAAACTCAGTTACAGTGTTTTCTAGGTGGCAATACTTTGTAGGTCTGGGGTAAGATTCTCCAGGTGGCTCTATATGCTTTAAATTAACATCCAATATAAGGTGTAGTTTCTCCCATGGCCAAGATGTATATGTTAAAAATGTGTACCTTTTTGTTTTTCAATTATACTTTAATAAATTATTTTTTTAAAAAAGAAACAAGTAGATGGAATGCAGGGTGAGGATAAGTGGAAAGATATGGATGACAAGATATGGATTCTTTTTCCTTGGTGATAGTGATCTGGATTATTTAAGTATTTCATGAATGTTTAGTGTATACTAAACAATGATGTTGCAAAGGAAAGACAAAGGGTGGAGGAATGACACATCAGTAAGGAAGATAATAAAGAACAATGGACAGTTCTTGAGAAGTAGAGATAGAAAAAAATTAGTTGTTATATAGAATGACAAAAAAAAAATTTCATTTCTTGGGCAAACTGTCCAATTGGTTGTGGCTCCTTGGGCTGTAAAGGATTATTTGAACACATCTGGGTTCAAAGCATAACAACATGATGAATTAGACATATTTGTTTAGTGTCATGTTTCTGATAATCCCAGTTATTTCTAGGCTGCCCTTTTTTCCTTTTCTTTATTGAAATGTTTAAAGGTCATACAGTGGCAGAGACAGGACTAGAATCCAGGTTACCTGACTTTTATTTCCTTATGTTTCTCCATGTGATTTTGCCTCGAGTAGAAAAGTTATATAGGTTTATATTAATATCTAGGAAAATAAAATCAACAAATAAAATACCATTTACAGAATGAATAAAAGTATTTTTTAAATTTTGTAATTAGATAATTTTATAGTGATATCAGATATGCAGATGGCATCACCCTTATGGCTGAAAGTGAAGAGGAACTAAAGAGCCTCTCAATGAAAGTGAAAGAGGAAAGTGAAATAGCTAACTTGAAACTCACCATTCAAAACACTAAGATCATGGTATCCAGTCCCATCACTTCATGGAAAATAGATGGGCAAACAATGGAAACACTGACAGACTTTATTTTGGGGGCTCCAAAATCACTGCAGATGGTGACTCCAGCCATGAAATTAAAAGATGCTTGCTCCTTGGAAGAAAAGCTATGACAAATCTAAACGGCATAATAAAAAGCAGAGACATTGCTTTGCCAAAAAGGTCTGTCTAGTCAAAGCTATGGTTTTTCCAGTAATCACGTATGGATATAAGTTGGAACATAAAGAAAGCTGAGCACCGAAGAATTGATACTTTTGAACTGTGGTGTTGGAGAAGACTCTTGAGAGTCTCTTGGACTGCAAGGAGATCCAACCAGTCAATCCTAAAGGAAATCAGTCCTGAATATTCATTGGAAGGACTGAAGCTGAAGCTGAAGCTCCAATATTTTGGCCACCTGATGTGAAGAACTGACTCATTGGAAAAGACCCTGATGCTGGGAAAGATTGAAGTGGGGAGGAGAAGAGGATGACAGAGGATGAGATGTTTGGATGGCATCACCAACTCGATGGTCATGAGTTTGAGGTAGCTCCGGGAGTTGGTGATGGACAGGGAAGCCTGGCGTGCTGAAGTCCATGGGATCGCAAAGAGTCAGACACAACTGAGTGACTGAACTGTTAGGGATATCGCCTTTCTCCAGGCATTTATCATTTGATACAGAGCCATATAGGAATATTGAGAATCATAAAAAGATAATGGATTAGTGGATCATTATCTGTCTTAAAAAATTAGTGTAGAATGTATTTAAATAGCCAACTTGCCCATTAGAATGAAAACATAATCCATTTTATAAAGATGTAGCCTATTTTATTTTGTCATGAGAAATTATTTTCCCATCCCTTCTTCCCACTGACTTTGTCCCTGAGGTAACTTATAATTGATATTAACTGTATAGTTCTTTTGCCCTTGCTTTTAAGACTGTGTGTGTGTGTGTTTAAACAACTTTCTTTTTTTTTTATAAACAACTTTCTAATTTCACTTATTATATCCTCTTGATATCTACAGGTTGATAGGTACAGTTCTATTATTTTTTTTCTGTTTTAATGTACATATTCACCCTTTTATGCAATTTCCTGTGAATGACATTACACTATTCTTTGATAGGTTTGGGGGGGGTGCAATCATTTTCCTATTTTATTCTTCTACAAGTTGCTTTCCTTCAAACTCCAACCATTTAGACTGTTTGTATGATAGAAAAGTGATTTGTAAACATTGACACAGATAGCTAGTGTTCGTCCCTGATTGTTTTACCTATCACTAAATAAACTGTATGTTAGCGGGAATGAATTCTTGCATTAACACAGTAGTGCATGTGTATTAACATCAACATATAACAACATATAACTAAGAATTAATGTCTTAGTGTGTGTGTGTGTGTGTGTGTATATATATATACACACACACACATACACACAGTGGCTTTGTTCCTGTTAGAGTCCCATCTTGCTTTTCATGTCCAATAATAACTTATGAAAATTATTTCATCTCAAATAGTATAGCACTAATTCATTATTTTAATGGTTATATTTATAAGTATAGCTGCTTCATATTTTATCTAATAACATAAGTAAATTTAAGCGTTCCCTTTTCTTTTTATTCTTTGTTTCTATAAACAGTGCTGCAGCAAACATATATGTATGTACATTTTCCATATGGTTGGTTTTAACACAGTAAGTCAAATTCCCAGTAGTGGGGCTGTGACCTTGAAGTGAAAGTGAAAGTCGCTCAGTCATGTGTCCAACTCTTTGTAACCCCATGGACTATACAGTCCATGGAGTTCTCCAGAACACTGGAATGGGTAGCCTTTCCATTCTCCAGGGGATCTTCACAACCCAGGGATCGAGCCCATGTGTCCAGCATTGCAGGTGGATTCTTTACCAACTGAGTTACAAGGGAGACTTTGAAAGATATGTATAGTTAAAAATTTGATAGTTTTATTAAATAACTTTTACAAAGGGTTCTGATAATTCAAATTCAAAGCCTACATTTTATGAAAACAGTCCTTTACTGTATATCCCTCTCATCATAAAAGAACTTTTTTTCCTTTTCTCTTGTTTTGCCAAGTAAAAAATAATGCATGAAAGCTCATATCACAAGGTTACATGTATTTCACTATTAGTGATTTTAGCATCTTCTGAAATGTGTTGGTCATTTGAGTTTTTGCTTCTAAATTGCCTTTGCATACTCTGTCTATTTTTTCCCATGGGGATGCTTCTTTTCTCTTGACAAATTTCTTAGTGTCAGTATTAGCATCACCTATGAGTTGATTGGAAATGCCCCATCTCTGATCTACTGTATTAGAATCTGCATTTTAATAAGGTCCCTAAGTAATACTCCTTAAATTTTGAGAAGCATTGATGTAGATGCTGCACCTTTTCTTGTCATCAAATTTCTTATTTCCAAATTTATTTCTTATTTATTTACTTTGTTTAATGCATTTTTGCCTTATGCTGCTGCTGCTGTTAAGTTGCTTCAGTCGTGTCTGACTCTGTGCGACCCCATAGACGGAAGCCAACCAGGCTCCCCGATCCCTGGGATTCTCCAGGCAAGAACACTGGAGTGGGTTGCCAGTTCCTTCTCCAATGCATGAAAATGAAAAGTGAAAGTGAAGTCGCTCAGTCGTGTCCGACTCTTCATGACCCTATGGACTGCAGCCTACCAGGCTCCTCTGTCCATGGGATTTTACAGGCAAGAGTACTGGAGTGGGTCGCCATTGCCTCCTCTGCTTTTTGCCTTATAAAAGTTATTAATTTTTCATAAATTGGAATGCTTATTTTGTTTTCCTTTTGCAGATTTTAGGTTTCTTACTTTGATGAAAGACTTCTTAGAGAACAAGAATCCCTAGGTTACATTTTTAGCCTCATACATATCTTAAGAAATTTTAAATTTATTTCCCATTGACTTTAATACTTCTTTTTATTTTGATATTGGGAAATAGGATTTTAATTTATATTCTTACAAATTACTATCCAGTTGTGCTTATGATATATATTAAATATTCTTCTAACACTCAATTGAAATCCTATCTGTGTATTATAGTGAATTCTTGTATGTCCGAGCATCTGTCTCTGAATTCTTTTCTCTTTTCCACTGATGTATTTCTCTCTTTCTTTATCAATACCACATTGATTTGATTATAGTATATTAATAGAATATTCTCATCCAGTAGGGCAAGTGACTACTCACTGATCTTTTTATTTTTCTTGGTTATTGTTGTCAGTTACTCTTCCAAATGAACCTTAAATTATTTTTGTTTCTAATAATCAGAAAATTTACTAATGTATAATTCTGGAATTGTAATTAGAATTGCATTAAACATGTATGTTCATTTTAGTATTATTTTCATTTTTATGGTATAAAGTCTTTACATACAATAGCATGATATCTCTTCTAATATCCCAACTAAATGTTGAGATAAAACATTATTTACTAGTTATTATAATTTGTACCTAAATACTGTGGCTCCATCAACTATTAGCTGGTGGGCATAGTATAAAATAATAATGAGCAAATGCAGAGGTCAAGAGAGTCAACAGGGTATATTGAGAAGAACATAGGCTTTGGAATTTGAAACAATTTTGAATCTCTTGCGCCTATGCTAATTATTTAACCTATCAGAGCTTCAGATTCCTCATCTATAACAAGTAGGTTATAATTGTTATACTTGTGAATATTAGGTTTTTGTACAGAAAAGAACCAAATACATAGTAAGCACATAACAAATATTAGTTACAAAATTCTCCTTATGATATGATCTTGCAGTTTGACAATCTTCTGTTGATTTGAATAATGCTCTGTTCATTAATTTTTGATACTCTGAAGCATTTCTGCTCTGTCTGGGACCCTATTAAAAACTACAGTGTGTGTAAACGTATGTTTATACTTAAGGATTTCTAAATACATTTGCATTACCCATGGGAATGATTTGCGTTAATCAAGTAGAACTTTTTGTACAAAATACACTGATGATACCTGCATTAATTTGCTATTTCTCTTTGATGCTTTCACATAAAGTGTGTCCTTTTACTTGAAATACACAAACACTAGAAAAGGACTATTGAAGAATGTAAATTAGATAGAGCTGATCTTTTCATTGTTCTTTCCTGTATCTCATTTATTTACTCAGTAAATATGTACTGAATTCCCGTTATGTACCAGGCATATGATAGGCACTGGGAATGAAAGGATACGCATCAATGAATGCTCCTTGTTCTCATGGAGATTATAGTATAACATGGAAGACAGATTAAAAAAAATAGCTATAAGTTCTTAAACTACAGTAATGTGTTATAAACAAATGATATACATTAAGAAAACCCTTTGGGACTTTCCCAGCTGGCTCAGTGGTAAAGAACCCGGCTGTCAAAGCAGGAGACACAGGAAACATGGGTTCGATCCCTGGGTTGGGAAGATTCCCTGGAGGAGGAAATAGCAAGAAATGGCAACCCACTCTATTATTCTTGCCTGGGAAATCCCACGGACAGAGGAGCCTGGAAGGCTACAGTCCATGGGAGGAAAAGAATGTTAAAACTGAAACCTTAAGAATAGATAAGTATTAATCAAATAAATAAGGAATGAGACATTTTAGGGAGAGGAAACAGTGTGTATAAAGGCCTTGGGCTATGAGAAGCATGACAGATTTCAAAAAATGAGAGCAGCCCAGTGAGGCTGGAGAAGAGGAGTACAAAATTAAGTTTTCAGAGAGAGGAATGGGTTAGGGTTTATGAACTTAGCCCAAGAACAATGGGAAGTTACTGCTGGATTTTAAGTAAGAGTTTCTCTTTAAAAAGTTACTCTGAAGAGTGGAAAACATAGAAGGGCAGAGGTAGGTATAAAAAGACCAAAACAAGCTGATCATTCACTAGTATTGCAAGTGCTGCAAGTTCCAGAAAGATATACAGGGGAAATATCCAAAAGGAAGAAATTTTATTAATTAATCTGACTTTTCTGTGGATTAGGAAAGCTAATCACTTATTTGATTAGCAACATAGTACACTGGTGGTGTTTTTATGACACCAGTGTTTGATGGGATCACACTTTGAAAACTTCTGTCATAGAGGCTACAAGTAAACATAAGCATGTAACTTTTGGCTTTTCTGAATATGAATGTATTCCTTATGTTCTTAAATGATCATTCATAAATGAGATCTGTTTTATTTTCATGATTTACAGATTAATGTTTAGAGTAATAGCTTATATATCAAAATGCCCAGATATGATTTTTGGAAAGACAGTAAACTTTATTATCAGACAGCCCTGTGTTTGAATATCAGCGCTTTTACTACATAAATCAGTTACACAATCTCACTTAGCCTTGGTTTCCTTAGCTGTAAAAATGAAGAAGTGCCCTTTTAGATACTGATTTTACAGGTCCTAAGTGAGATCTAATTTAATTAATGTAGGTATGGTGCTGAAAACACTACAATTATTCAGTGATGGTAATTGCTTATGACAGAAAAATTATCATAGAGATAGTAGTTATGTTTATTATTTTATTCATTGTCACACTGGTTAAAAGGAAGTTCTCCTTGCCATGCATCACAAGAAAGGACATTAGAGAGAAAGAATCCTTGATGATACAAAAGTGAACACAGAGTGCCTCAAGAAGCTTTCATCAGACCTGATCCATTAGAACATCAGACAAGGAAATACTACTCCCAACCTATGACACCCAGAGAAATTCTTCACTCACAAAGTAGGAAAGTTATCATTATAGGAATAGAGATGTGAAGAGAAATGTTCAAAGAGAAAAGCAATGGCTGAACTGCTCAAAATCAGTCAATTTGCAAAAAATAAAAAAAAAAGAATTAAAGTGGTTATTTCTATTACTCATGTACATTTGCAGAGTGATTTTACTCAATTTATTTCATAAAACATTTATAATACTGCATGCAGTGATCCTTTCAGATACAGAATTAGTATTTTTCCCTTTATTTAGATGAGTAAATGGAGTAACAAAGTTAAGGAATGTTTTTATAGTGGTGCAATTTGTTGATGACAGCTCTTTGTCCAGGAAAACTTAATCCTAGTCTAAATTTAATTCCCAGCTCACTCACTGAATGTTGTCAAAACATAAGCCATATAAAACATAAAGAGTGACTCTAGTAAAACGTTGAATGCAGTATCCAGTGGTTCCTCAAGTATTGCTAAGTGTCATCACTTAAAACCAAGTATTACAGTAAAGCCTGATTTCTCACACAACTTAATAATAACAGCCAAGAAAAGGGAAAAAAAATAAAATGGCTTGAAAATTAAAATATATAGGATACATTGATGCATGCATTCCTTGTTCACTGAATAGCTGTTACATTCCTGTCCTATATTAAGTGTTTAGTACTCAAAACAAAGGAAGGCCATTAGGGAACTAATGTTTTTTGAGGGCTTAAGACTCCACATCCAAGGTCAGGAGTAGTGGCCGAGAGGAGCTATCCCACGTCCAAAGTAAACCCAAGACGGTAGGCACTAAGAGAAGGCATCAGAGGGCAGACAGACTGAAACCACAATCACAGGCAACTAGCCAATCTGATCACATGGACTACAGCCTTGGCTAACTCAATGAAACTAAGCCATGCCGCGTGGGGCCACCCAAGATGGGTGGGTCATGGTGGAGAGGTCTGACAAAAAGTGGTCAATTGGAGAAGGAAATGGCAAACCACTTCACTATTCTTGCCTGGAGGACCCCATGAACAGTATGAAAGGCAAAAAGATAGGACACTGAAAGATGAACTCCCCAGGTCAGTAGGTTCCAAATATGCTACTAGAGATCAGTGGAGAAATAACTCCAGAAAGAATGAAGGGATGGATCCAAGACAAAAACAACACCCAGTTAGGATGTGACTGGTGATGGAAGCAAGATCCGATGCTATAAACAGCAATATTGCATAGCAACCTGGAATGTTGGGTCTATGAATCAAGGCAAATTGGAAGTGGTCAAGCAGGAGATAGCAAGAGTGAACATTGACATTTTAGGAATCAGAGAACTAAAATGGACTGGAATGGGTGAATTTAACTCAGATGACCATTATATCTACTACTGTGGGCAGGAATCCCTTAAAAGAAATGGCATAGCCATCATAGTCAAAAAAGAGTCCAAAATTCAGTACTTGGATGCAATTTCAAAAATGCCAGAATGATCTCTGTTTGTTTCTAAGGCAAACCATTTGATATTATGGTAATCCAAGTCTATGCCCTGACCAGTTAATGCTGAAGAAGCTGAAGTTGAACAGTTCTATAAGACCTATAAGACCTTTTAGAACTAACAACCCCCAAAAAAGATGGTTTTTTTTTTTTTTTTCATTATAGGGGACTGGAATGCAAAAGTAGGAAGTCAAGAAACACCTGGAATAACAGGCAAATTTGACCTTGGAGTACAGAATGTAGCAGGGCAAAAGTTAATAAAGTTTTGCCAAGAGAACACACTGGTAATAGCAAACATCCTTTTCCAACAACACAAGAGAAGACTCTACGCATGGACATCACGAGATGGTCAACACCAAAATCAGATTGACTATATTATTTGCAGCCAATGGTGGAGAAGCTCTATACAGTCAGCAAAAACAAGACCGGGAGCTGACTGTGGCTCAGATCATGAACTCCTTCTTGCCAAATCAGACTGAAATTGAAGAAAGTGGAGAAAACCACTAGACCATTCAGGTATGAACTAATGAAACCCCTTATGATTATACACTGGAAGTGAGAAATAAATTTAAGAGACTAGATCTGATAGAGTGCCTGATGAACTATGGACAGAGGTCCGTGACATTGTTCAGGAGACAGTGATCAAGACCATCCCCAAGAAAAAAAATGTGAAAAGGCAAAATGGCTGCCTGAGGAGGCCTTACAAATTGCTGTGAAAAGAAGAGAAAAGCAAAGGAGAAAAGGAAAGATATACCCATTTAAATGCAGAGTTCCAAAGAATAACAAGGAGAGACAAGAAAGCCTTCCTCAGTGATCAATGCAAAAAATTAGAGAAAAAAATAGAATGGGAAATACTAGAGATATCTTTAAGAAAATTAGAGATATGAAGGGAACATTTCATGCAAAGATGGGCTCAATAAAGGACAGAAATGGTATGGACCTATGAGAAGCAGAAGATATTAAGAAGAGGTTGCAGGAATACACAGAAGAACTGTACAAAGAAGATCTTCACAACCCAGATAATCACAATGGTGTGATCACTCACCTAGAGACAGACATCCTGCAATGTGAAGTCAAGTGAGCCTTACAAAGCATCACTATGAACAAAGCTAGCGGAGGTGATGGAATTCACGTTGAGCTATTTCAAATCTTGAAAGATGATGCTATGAAAGTACTGCACTCAATATGTCAGAAAATTTGGAAAACTCAGCAGTGGTCACAGGACTGGAAAAGGTCAGTTTTCATTCCAATCCCAAAGAAAGGCAATGTCAAAGAATGCTCAAACTACCGCACAATTGCAGTCATCTCACACACTAGTCAAGAAATGCTCAAAATTCTCCAAGCCAGGCTTCAACAGTTTGTGAACCGTGAACTTCCAGATGTTCAAGCTGGTTTGAGAAAAGGCAGAGGAACCAGAGATCAAATTGGCAACATCTGCTGGACCATCAAAAAAGCAAGAGTTCCACAATAACATCTATTTCTGCTTTATTCACTATGCCAAAGCCTTTGACTGTGTGGATCACAATAAACTATGGAAAATCCTGAAAGAGATGGGAATCCCAGACCACCTGACCTGCCTCTTGAGAAACCTGTATGCAGGTCAGGAAGCAACAGTTAGAACTGGACATGGAACAATAGAGTGGTTCCAAATAGGAAAAGGAGTACGTCAAGGCTGTATATTATCACCCTGCTTATTTAATTTATATGCAGAGTACATCATGAGAAATGCTGGGCTGGAAGAAGCGCAAGATGGAATCAAGATTGCCGGGAGAAATATCAATAACCTCAGATATGCAGATGGCACCACCCTTATGGCAGAAAGTGAAGAACTAAAGAGCCTCTTGATGAAAGTAAAAGAGAGTGAAAAAAATGGCTTAAAACTCAACATTCAGAAAACAAAGATCACGGCATCTGTCCCATCACTTCATGGGAAATAGATGGGGAAACAGTGGAAACAGTGGCTGGCCTTATTTTTCTGGGCTCCAAAATCACTGCAGATGGTGATTGCAGCCATGAAATTAAAAGACGCTTACTCCTTGGAAGGAAAATTATGACCAACCTAGAAAGCATATTAAAAAGCAGAGATATTACTTTATCAACAAAAGTCCATCTGTCAAGGCTATGGTTTTTCCAGTGGTCATGTATGGATATGAGAACTGGACTCTGAAGACTTCTGAGCACCGAAGAATTGATGCTTTTGAACTGTGGTGTTGGAGAAGACTCCTGAGAGTCCCTTTGACTGCAAGGAGATCCAACCAGTCCATCCTAAAGGAGATCAGTCCTGGGTGTTCATTGGAAGGACTGATGTTGAAGCTGAAACTCCAATACTTTGGCCACCTAATGGGAAGAGCTGACTCATTGGAAAAGACCCTGATGCTGGGAAAGATTGAGGGCAGGAGAAGGGGATGACAGAGGATGAAATGGTTGGATGGCATCACCAACTCAATGGACATGAGTTTGGGTGGACTCTGGGAGTTTGTGATGGACAGGGAGGCCTGGTGTGCTGTGGTTCATGGTGTTGCAAAGAGTTGGACATGACTGAGCAACTGAACTGAACTGAGGGCTTAAGGTTTTCTGTTTTCCTCATCTCCCCTCACACCCTTCCCCAAACATATTTACCATTGCACCTTTTATCTGTTCAGCATGTAGAATATATCCAAATCTGTTTGGTCTTTCTCCAAATGCAGTGGTAACTCCCAAGCCCAATCCATCTCTCTGTTTATTTAAATCCCTGCAGCAACCTCTTTTCACTATTGCCCTACTTCAATCCATTCTCTACATAGAAATCACAGTGACATTTCATAAAACACAAGACTTTCCTTTTTTATTGTTATTAAGACTTTATTTTTAGAGCAGTTTTAAATATACAGCAAAATTTAGGACAACGGACAGATATTTCTCATGTATCCCCCCCTCCACAGGCTCCCCTATGTCAACATCACTCATTAGAATGCTGCAATTGTTAACATTGATAAACTGAGGTTGACAACATCCTCATCACCAAAAGCTCATAGTTTGCATTACCGTTCACTTTTGGTGTTGCACATTCTAAGGGATTGAACAAATGTATGATGACATGTGTCCATAATTAGGATATCATGCAGAGTATTTTCATTGCCTTAAAAATCATCTGTGTATTGCCTATTCATTCTTCCCTTCACCCTGAACCCTTAGATATTCACTGAATGTTTTACTGTCTCCATAGTTTTTACTTTTCCAGAATGTCATATGGTTGGAATCACACATTACATAGATTTTTCAAATTAGCTTCTTCCAGCTAGAAGTATACATTTACATTCCTCCATGTCTTTTCATGGCCTGATAGCTCATATCTTTGGGTAATATCTCATTGTCTGGAAGTGTCATAATTTGTTTATCCATTCACCTACTAATGGATATATTGGTGGCTTCCAAGTTTTGACAATTATGAATAAAGCTGCTCTAAACATCTATGTACAAGTTGTTGTATAGACATAAGTTTTCCACTCCATTGGGTAGATACCAAGGAATATGATTTCTGGCTTATATGCTAAGTGTATGATTAGTTTTCTAAGAAATGGCGAACCTATCTTCCAAAGTAGTTGTACTGTTTTGCATTCCCACCAGCAGTGATTGTTTTCATTGCCCTATGTCCTCATCAGCATTTGATGTTGTCAGTATTCCAGATTTTGGCCATTCTGATAGGTATGTAGTGGTATTGCACTGTTGTTTTAATTTTCATTTTCTTGACAGCCTATGTTGTGGAGCATCTTTTCATATTTTTATCTGCCATCTGTATACCATCTTTGAGGTATCTGTTGAGGTCTTTGGGACATTTTTAAAAGGGTTGTTTGGCTTTTTCTACTATTGCATATTATGGAGTTTTTTTGGCAAAGTATTTTGGCTAACAGTCCTTTATCAGATGTGTCTTTTGCAAATACAGTTGACCCTTAAACAGCACAGAAGTTAGGGACACCAAACCTCCCACACAGTTGAAAATCTCCATATAATTTAGAATTGGCACTCCACAGAGTCAACCAACTGTGAACCCTGCAGTACTGTCATAGTTACTGTTGCAAAACATTTGCCTGTCAGTGGGCCCATGCAGTTCAAACCTGTGTAGTTCAGGGTTAAACTGTGTTTGCTCCCAGTCTGTGGCTTTTTTCTCAATTTCTTGACATTGTTATTTGCAGAGCAGAAGTTTTAAATTATAATGAAGTCCAGCTTATCAGTTATTTCTTTCATGGGTAGTGCATTTGGTGTTGCATCTACAAAGTCATCACCAAGACCAAGGTCATCTAGGTTTTTTCCGGTATTTTCTTCTATCAGTTTTATGGTTTTGTGTTTTACATTTATGTCTGTGATCCATTTTGAGCTAATTTTTGTGAAAAGTGTGAGGTCTTTGTCTAGACTTATTTTTTGCATAGGGACATCAGTTGTTTCAGCACCATTTGTTGAAGAGTCTATTTTTGCCCCAATTTAGTTTATTTGTACCTTTGTCAAAGATGAGTTGACAATTTCTATTGCTTAACCTAACCTGCAAGGCCCTGCATGATCTGGTCCCTGTTAGCCTTTCCAGCTCATGCTTTCTCCTCCATTGCTCCTTCCTATTCTTCAGGTCTCATTCAATTATCATCTTGGCCTTCTTTGACCATTCATTCTAAGGTAAATTTCCCATCTCTGCTATTTAGCTACTATCTTACATTACACTGTTTTCATTTCTCCATAACACTTACCACATACTATGTTTTCTCATATATTCATTTATTTATTACCTTAGTGTATTTACTCCCAATCATCTATTCACTAGAACATACATTTTGCAAATGTAGGAATATAATTTCTTCCTGTTCTCTGCTATATTTACAGCTCCCATAACAATGACTTGATGTGGTTGGTGTTTGGTAAATATTTTAGAAATATCTTTCTCAATATGAATAATATTTCATTGTTTTGGTCCAGAAAAGGGCAAGCTTTATTTATCTGAAATTATTTTTTAGTGGGAAAGTCTTTCTCTAATGTGTTCTGTTAGCTTCTGTTTTATTGTTAGTGCATAATTGCTTTAGATATTGTCCATGTTCAAGGGCCTATGACAGATGCATTTATACCTGTTATCATTTACTTTTAACAAATCTGTATATACCTGATCTCATGTATTTTTCACATTTTTTTTTTCACACATACAGCATGCACACATGCACACAAATACCTTACAATGCTTGTTCCCCAAATCAGGTCCCTCTAGTTAGCTGGAACAGAATTAAGCATGCTGGAAACCCTGGATCACTTCCTCCTCTCCTTCATCTTGCTCCTTACAAAATATAGATTGTCACTGTTGCTTGCTCTAATCCCATGCCAAGTGATATAGTTTTTCCTACCCACAGATTAGTATGTGCAGAAGTCCATGCTGTGGTGTGCCATTTTGGTCCAGGTGCTTGGAGGCAACATAATTAACTGTTGCAGAATTATCTAAGGAATTGGATTTTCTCAGTGAAGCCAATCAGAGCTTTCACAGGATACTCACAGAGCAGGGGCTATGGGGACATTTCAGTAGATGATTCTTTAAATAAAGTTTGGCAGACAGAAGGCTTAGTTATCTGCGTCACCTCTTTACATCTGGTCTATTATTATGTTATTCTCTTTCATATTTCATTTGGCTTTCCCTATGGGTATGTTCTTTATGGCCACTTTTCTTGCAACTTAAGATTCTTGCTATAAAACATTTATGTTCATGAAATCTTCCAGAGTCTTTAATTTTAATAATATTTAAGGCTAGCAGTATTGAGACTAACTCTTCTCTTCTGTTCTGTCCACCTGGCCATGGCTTAAAAAGTGTATTAGTAATCACTTCTTTTTCCCTAAGACTTGAAGACCTCTATGGAGAATTTCTCCCATTTCACTCATTTTTTCTCATTATACTTAGTCATCTATAGGGTATCATATTTAAGATGGACAGATATTTACCTTTCTCTTTATTGATACTAAATTCCCACAGGATAATTATGTAATAGTAAATATGACAAATATTTATAAAATCTAATTGTTTTACTATGCTCCCTGCTTTCGGTCTTTATGTTATTTACTGTTTTGATTCTTATTGGTATCATGGTTTCCTGAAACGTATACATACCCAAGGTGTAAATTCATCACTCCTCCCAAGTTGCTGAGGGGTAGGAGCCATGTTTAGTCATGTTTGGTTTTTCAACAGCTAGCTCTGTGTGTGCCACAAAGGAAGTGATTTATGAATGTTGCTGAAGGGAGCTGAGTTGAAAAGAACTGACAGCTTCCAAGTTAAATGGTTATATATCCTCATTGTCTTCACGTAACCTGACAGTTGTTTCTCTTATCACTAAATGTAGATATGTAGTACTAGCTGTCACAACAGAAATTCTTTAAAAAAAAACAACTTACTGATCGAACTGAATATACCCAAATATATAAAAACCAGCTGAGTTAAAATGGGAATTGATTATATTCTCTAGATTGATCTTAGTTTATTGAAACATCTGCTGTATATTTTCACATTGACTTATTTATAATACATATCATCATCTTTGGTATAAGGCTTAGAGTTTCTTTTCTCAACTCATTAACTTTAATTTGAAAAGATGCATTTGTAACGACATGACTCAAACCACTTTGTAAATACTGATGGCCACATACACTCTTGGCAAAAGGCATTACAATAATAAAGATAATGCATCCATGCTCAGTGGTGTCTCACTCTTTGCGACGCCATGGACTGTAGCCCACCAGGCTCCTCTGTCCATGGAATTTCCCAGGGGAGAATACTGGTGTGGGTTGCCATTATCCACTCCAGGGGATCTTCCTGACCCAGGTATCGAACCTGCATCTTCTGTGTGTCTTGTATTGGTAGGTGGATTCTTTACCACCATACCATTTGGGAAGTCCTAATAAAGATAATAACCAAACTTTATAAAGTACTTACTATATGCCAATTATTGTAAAACTCTAAAAAGTTGCTGAATAGTTGGAATTCCAATCTTCACAACAAAACTATGATATAAATACTGTTATTATCATCTCTACTATACAAACAAGGAAAGTGAGGCATAGTTCAGTTAAGTTCAGTTCAGTCGCTCAGTCGTGTCCGACTCTTTGCAACCCCATGAATCGTAGCATGCCAGGCCTCCCTGTCCATCATCAACTCCTGGAGTTCACCCAAACTCATATCCATCGAGTTGGTGATGCCATCCAGCAATCTCATCCTCTGTCATCCACTTTTCCTCCTGCCCCTAATCCCTCCCAGATTCAGGATATTTTCGAATGAGTCAACTCTTTGCATGAGGTGGCCAAAGTATTGGAGTTTCAGCCTCAGCATCAGTCCTTCCAATGAACACCCAGGACTGGTCTTCTTTAGGATGGACTGGTTGGATCTCCTCGCAGTCCAAGGGACTCGCAAGAGTCTTCTCCAACACCACAGTTCAAAAGCATCAATTCTTCGGTGCTCAGCTTACTTCACAGTCCAGTTCTCACATCCATACATGACCACTAGAAAAACCATAACTTTGACTAGATGGACCTTTGTTGGCAAAATAATATCTCTGGTTTTTAATATGCTATCTGGGTTGGTCATAACTTTCAAGGAGTAAGTGTCTTAATTTTATGGCTGCAATCACCATCTGAATGATTTTGGAGCCCCAAAAAATAAAGTCTGACACTGTTTCCACTGTTTCCCCATCTATTTCCCATAAAGTGATGGGACCAGATGCCATAATCTTAGTTTTCTGAATGTTGAGCTTTAAGCCAACTTTTTCAGTCTCCTCTTTCACTTTCATCAAGAGGTTTTTTAGTTCCTCTTCACTTTCTGCCATAAGGGTGGTGTCATCCGCATATCTGAGGTTATTGATATTTCTCCTGGCAATCTTGATTCCAGCTTGTGCTTCTTCCAGCCCAGCAGTTTCTCATGATGTACTCTGCATATAAGTTAAATAAGCAGGGTGACAATACACAGCCTTGACATAGTCCTTTCCCTATTTGGAACCAGTCTGTGTTTCCATGTCCAATTCTAACTGTTGCTTCCTGACCTGCATACAGATTTCTCAAGAGGCAGGTCAGGTGGTCTGGTATTCCCGTCTCTTTCAGAATTCTCCACAGTTTATTGTGATCCACACAGTCAAAGGCTTTGGCATAGTCAATAAAGCAGAAATAGATGTTTTTCTGGAACTCTCTTGCTTTTTCCATGATCCAGCAGATGTTGGCAATTTGATCTCTGGTTCCTCTGCCTTTTCTAAAACCAGCTTGAACATCTGGAAGTTCACTGTTCACATATTGATGAAGCCTGGCTTTGAAATTTTTGAGCATTACTTTACTAGTGTGTGAGATGAATGCAATTGTGTGGTAGTTTGAGCATTCTTTGGCATTACCTTTCTTTGGGAATGGAATGAAAACTGACTTTTTCCAGTCCTGTGGCCCCTGCTGAGTTTTCCAAATTTGCTGACATATTGAGTGCAGCACTTTCACAGCATCATCTTTTAGTATTTGAAATACCTCAACTGGAATTCCATCACCTCCACTAGCTTTGTTCATATTGATGCTTTCTAAGGCCCACTTGACTTCACAATCCAGAATGTCTGGCTCAAGGTTCGTGGTCACATCATCGTGATTATCTGGGTCATGAAGATCTTTTTTGTACAGTTCCTCTGTGTATTCTTGCCACCTCTTCTTAATATCTTCTGCTTCTCTTAGATCCGTACCTTTTCTGTCCTTTGTCGAGCCCATCTTTGCATGAAATGTTCCCTTGTTTGTCCAAAATCACTCAGCCAATAAGTGTAGGAGCATGAATGAAAAAACAGTCATTTTGGTCTAAGCAGCAGTCTCTTATCCACCATACTTATGCATTTACTTTCTTCCCTAGGTTGCTCCAATCAGAAAACACAAGAACTATAAAGTGAAAAATAGAATACAATAATGGAAGGGGGGATTTCAGCCTGTTTCATTAGTTATAGGTGTATGTATAAGAGTAGAATTTGATGCTATACAGTTGTCCCAAGTGTCAGTTTCATGATGAAATTCCTATGTACATAAATCTTATAATTTCCTATAAAATTAAGTCTGAAATCTCAGCCTGACTGTCATAGTTGACTGTCTTAGTCCCTGCACGCTACTATAACAAAGTACTGCAGACTTAATAACTACTAAATAGCAGAACCTTTTTTTTCATAGTTCTGAGGGCTGGAAGTCCAAGATGAAGTTTATAGTGGTCTCATTCATTCTCTGGGAGAAGACAATGTCAACCCACTCCAGTGTTCTTGCCTGGAGAATCCCAGGGACGGGGGAGCCTGGTGGGCTGCCATTTATGGGGTCGCACAGAGTCGGACATGACTGAAGCGACTTAGCAGCAGCAGCAGCAGCAGCATTCATTCTCTGGTGAGGACCCTCTTCCTTGTTCATAGCAAGTGTCTTCTGTCTGTGTCCACACAAAGTGGAAGAAAATAGGGATCTCTTTGGAAGCTCTTTAGTAAGACACTAGTCTCATTCGTGAGAATTCAAACCTTAAGACTTATTTAAACATCTCCCCAAAGTCCAGTCTACTACTACCAGTACATAAGGAATTAAGATTTCAATATATGAATCTGCAAGGGACAAGTTGGACACAAACATTCAGACCATAGAAACTATATTCTAGATCATTTTTCTCTGTCTATTGGTCTAATGTGTAAGAATTCATAGTTCTAGTCAACATACTCATTTTTCCCCTCAAGTTATATATTCTATACGTTTTGTCATGCCATTCTTGCTCTGCCTAGGATGTTATCCACAAGAAAAATCCCAACAATCTATTAGCACTCCTCACCATCTCTTTAAGGTGCATTCATCTCTCTACTTTAAAATAATCTACCAGTGCTTTTGGATGAATGTATTTACTATTGTTTTAGAGTTTTATTTAAACACTCTTTAAAGGTAAGTTTTATCTCCTTAATAATGTTAACTGAGATAGGGACAGGATTTTGTTTCTTGTATATTTCTTGTATAATTCTTGTGTATTTCTCTAGCATCACTGGGTAATGTTACACATTCAAGTGAAGTGAAGTGAGTCGCTCGGTCATGTCCAACTCTTTGCAATCCCATGGACTATGCAGCCCATGGAATTCTCCAGGCCAGAATACTGTAGTGGGTAGCCATTCCCTTCTCCATGGGACCTTCCAACCCAGGGATCGAACTCAGGTTTCCTGCATTGTAGGCAGATTCTTTACCAGCTGAGCCACCAGGGAAGCCCACACATTTAACAGGTGTTCAATAAATAATACTGATTAGACTGAATTACCAAGTTGTATTAAGAGGCTCTATCTTCACCCTCAAGAAATATATCACCCACTCACACCAGTGAATTAGCAATACCTGATATATTTAATATTGATTAGTAATAATGTTTGTGTAGCTATTAACTGGTAATTGATGCTTAATAATTGTATGTTCTAACTTATTGAACTGATGGAAATAGTGCAAATTTTATTTACTGTGATTCTCTTGCATTGATAATTTTGAGAAGACCAATATTATTCAGTTGCTTGGCTTCTCTGTGGTTTTAAAAATTATTTTTACCTTATAGAAAGTTCTTCTATTTCAGTCTTAGAATCAAATGAAAAACTCATAACACAGAATGTATTTGAAACATTTGGAAAAAATAAGCAAGGACCCCCATCTCAAGAGGCCAATTATTAATTTGTCTTCTGTTACCAATCCCTATTCTTACACTACCTTAATTTCTCTTATTTAGTAACTCTATTTTATATTAGTAACAAACTAATATGAAACTCTGCTACCTGCTTAATGAAGATATTTGCATGAAAGTAAAGCAGGAAGAAGAGGACTGAGGTAGAGAGTCCATTTTTATTACACTTTTGGATCCAATTTTTTTCTATTTTTTTCCAGTATTAAAAGGTTTATTTTTATCATAAAAGAACTACAAATTAAACTAGGAATTGTTGAAGCAAAATTTATTTCTGCCTCTTATTTATTATTTTCAGCATCTCTCAGTAGACATGGCATGTGAAATATCTTTCTTCTGTATTCATTTGTCTACCCTGGAGTAATGCAAAGAAAAAGAAAAAACAGATGGAAATGATCATAAATCCTCTCTGTCAGCCAATCATATTCTATTCAACAACTATTCTTGCACAATAAGAGGGAACTCAGAGAGAAATCAGAGTTGACAGAAAATACAGAAAGCACAGGAGCTAGTCTAACTTGGCAGATAAAGTGAATATATTATGTGCGTTGTGCTACTTTTACTTTTAGGTCTATCAAAGGGATCTTGTATAAATTGGAAAATATAAAGGCTAGAATTGGTAATTTCACTCTACAGATGGAAGAGACTGGAATAGCTATGGACTATACCAAAAATCGTTAAACTGCTTATTGATAAAGTTAAGACAATACTAAATATCTAAATTCCCAGCTGAGTGTCCTCATTTAACCATAGAACCATCACACTAGCTGAAGTATCTGACAGAGGAATTCGTTGATAGCTTTTTTTTTTTTTTTTTAATGTGAAAATAGTTCAATCTTAATCCACAAAATAACCCTTGTAGTTGTTATACTAGAATCTTCCTCTTTAAGGAGAAGCACTTTGTGCTTTCCCCACTGGATATAATTAAATTTCATGTAAACCATGTCCTATTGTGATGTGCTGGAAATCCAATCTCTACACCATTTCCTCATCTTCCTGTACATACAAAAATCTATTTCCCAGTTCTCTTGTACACACAAGAGAAAGGTAGTGGTATATGACTAGCTCTGGCCAATGGAATATGAACAGTGATATGTGTCAGTTACAGACTGTACTGCTAAAAACATATATGATCTTTCATGATCTCTCTCTCTCCCCAACACACACACACACAAACACACACGCACGCACACACACCCCTTCTCATTTCATAAGCTGTCTGAAGGTACATTATCTGGTTCATAGTATTTTGTGGAGGCCAACTAGAATGGCAGAACCACTAAATACAAGGAACTTAGATCTCCGAGTCACTGCTTGGAGGACAGCTATACAAAAGAAATGTTTGTCCAGGAACACTGACTTTCGCATGAGCCACTCTGCTGAAATTTTGGCACTTTCTTTTCTCTTTTTCTTCTTTAACATTGAGCATTAATAACTAATAATGCAGGCTTTTCCTCCCATTACATATGATTGAGTAGGTATGCATTAGAAACAGAATTAGTCACTGCTTACTAGAAAACACTCTTGTCTACAAGAGAAATGTCACACTTTTCTGACGCCAATTGCCATCTGACTGTGACTATGGCAGGGTAAATATTGAATTATGCCAATTGCCCTTTACTTTATGCCTTCTAATCATACCTATAGTATTTTCTCAAGAAAAAAAGTTTTTACTCCAATTAGAACTATAATTCCCTGCAGCTGTGGGTACGACTCTTTCTTTACTATTGTCTTGACACCATAGTCTGTAATAGTGAATTCTAATTACAGAATTTTAATAACTCGGGAATAGGGCACAAATGTGCCCCAGGAGCGAATAGTGTGATTGTAATGCAATTATAAATACCTACTGTATTTGCACAGTCTGTAACCTCTATCCAAAACGCCCCAATCCTTAATTCTGCCTAGCAGCTCTCCACATATCCCTCAGTGGTATGGAGAAAAAAAGAGCTTTAGGCTGCAGAAAATTCTTTTTCTGATTTTATACACAAAATGATTCACACTTGAAAAGCAAAAAAAAACACTTGCATATGTTCAGAACTCACTGCCAAACCTCTGATTTTCTGGCAAAATTTCCCAGCCATGACCACTACTTAATTTTTGCACATACAGAGCCCAGGATGATTTGAATTTGATTTATTTAAGTAATATCTGAAACTTTAAGATTATATGAAAATATTTCTCATGTACTTTCTCATTAATTCACTGATTTTTAAAGCATATTTTCTTATTTTTAATTATTTTTTATTGAAGGATAATTGCTTTACAGAATTTTGCTGTTTTCTGTCAAACCTCAACATAAATCAGCCACAGGTATACATATATCCCTTCCCTTTTGAAACTCCCTCCCATCTCCCTCCCCATCCCATCCCTCTAGGTTGATACAGAGCCCCTGTTTGAGTTTCCTGAGCCATACAGCAAATTCCCATTGGCTATCTGTTTTACAGATGGTAATGTAAGTTCCCATGTTACTCTTTCAGTACATCTCACCCTCTCCTCCCCTCTCCCCATGTCCATAAGTCTATTCTCTATGTCTTTTTCTCCACTGTTGCCCTATAAATAAATTCTTCAGTACCATTTTTCTAGATATTGTATCTATGTATTAGAATACAGAATTTATCTCTTTCTGACTCACTTCACTCTGTATAATCGGTTCTAGGTTCATCCACCTCATTAGAAATGACTCAACTGTGTTACTTTTTAGGGCTGAGTAATATTCTATTGTGTCTAGATACCACAACTTCTTTATCCATTTATCTGTCGATGGACATGTAGGTTGCTTCCATGTTCTACCTATTGTAAATAGTGCTGCAATGAACAGTGGGATACATGTGTCTTTTAATTATAGTTTCCTCAGTGTATATGCCTTGGAGTGCGATTGCCGGGTCATATGGTGGTTTTATTCCTAGTAAAACATATTTTCAAACAAAATTGTCCCCATACCATAAAGATATGAATACAAGTAATGTTGCAGTTTATTAGATGTCTTTTTTAGGTGTTTTTTTAAATATAATTTTTATTTTATGTGGGATTTTGATTGATTTAAAATGTTGTGTTACTTTCAGGTGTACACAAAGAGATCCAGTTATACATATACATGTATCCATTCTTTTCAAAAATCTGTTTCCATATAGGCCATTACAGAATATTGAGTAGAGTTACCTATGCTATATGGTAGGTCCTAGTTGGTTATAGCCGGAAAAGGCAATGGCAACCCACTCCAGTACTCTTGCCTGGAAAATTTCATGGACAGAGGAGCCTGGTAGGCTGCAGTCTGTGGGGTTGCTAGGAGTCGGACATGACTGAGCGACTTCACTTTCACTTTTCACTTTCATGCATTGGAGAAGGAATTGGCAACCCACTCCGGTATTCTTGCTGGAGGATCCCAGGGACGGTGGAGCCTCGTGGGCTGCCATTTATGGGGTCGCACAGAGTCGGACATGACTGAAGTGACTTAGCAGCAACAGTTGGTTATAGCTGTGTGTATATGTTAAAACCAAGCTTCTTATTTCTCCCCTCCAATCTTTCAACTTTGGTAACCCTAAGGTTGTTTTCCATGCCTGTGAGTCTGTTTCTTTTTTGTTATAAGTTCATTTGTATCATTTTTTTTAGACTCCACATACAATTGATATCATATGGTATTCTCTTTGTCTGGTTTACTTCACTTAGTATGATCATTTCTAAGTACATCCATGTTGCTGCAAATGGCATTATTTCATTCCTTTTTATGGCTGAACAATATTCCTTTGATGTATGTACCAAATCTTCTTTATCCATTGGTCTGTCAATGGATATTTAGGTTGCTTCTCCACCTGCAATGCAGGAGACCTGAGTTTGATCCCTGGGGTGGGAAGATCCCCTGCAAGAGGGCATGGCTACCCACCCGAGTTTTCTTGCCTGGAGAATCCCCATAGACAGAGGAGCCTGGTGGGCTGCAGTCCATGGGGTCGCAAAGACTAGGACATGACTGATCAACTAAGCATAGTACATAGCCATGTCTTGGGTATTGTAAATAGTGCTACAGTGAACACCGGGGTGCATGTATCTTTTAAAATTATGGTTTTCCTGGATATATGCCCAGGAGTGTAATTGCTGGATCATGTGGTTTTCTGATTTTAAGAAAATTCCATACTGTTCTTCATAATGGTTGTACAGATTTATTCAATATATTCCCAACAGTGTTCCCTTTTCTCCTCACCCTCTCCAGCATTTATTGTTTGTAGACTTTTGTTTGGATGTTCTAGCAGGGGGGCACAGCTTCTGGTATACCTTTGACTGAAATCAGTCCTCCTCTATTGGGGATAGTTGTCCTCTTTGACCAAGTGCACAGCTTCGGGAGAGATGCGCATGGAGCAGTGAGGAAGGAAGGAGTCACCCACCTAGCCAGCCAGATAAGCTGAATCAACCCTGGCAATCAGTGGGGTGATAGATGTCACAACCAGATCACCCTCACATCCTGTTTATAGATGTTTTGATTATAGCCATTCTGACTGGTGTGAGGTGATAGCTTATTGTAGTTTTGATTTGCTTTTCTCTAATAATTAAGGGTTGAGCATCTTTTATAGTACCTGCTGACCATCTGTATATCTTCCTTGCAAAGCTATTTCGATCTTTGTCCATTTTTTCATTTTTTTTTTTTAATGTTGAGCTGTATGAACTGTCTGTATATTTTGGAGATTAATCCCTTATCAGTCATTTTCTTTGCAAAAGTTTTCTCCCATTCTATGGGCTGTCTTTTCGTTTTATCTATGGTTTCCTTTGTTGTGCAAAAGCTTCAGAGCTTAGTTAGATTTTATTTGATTATTTTTGTTTCTCTTTTCATTACTCTAGAGGTGAATCTAAAAAGACATTGCTTCAATTTATGTCAGAATGTTCTATGTTTTCCTCTTAATAGTTTTATAGTGTTAAGTCCTATATTTAGCTCTTTAATCTATTTTGAGTTTATTTTTGTGAATGTTGTTGGAGAATGTTCCAATTTCATTCCTTTACATATAGCTGTCCAGTTTTCCTATCACCTCTTATTGAAGAAACATTTTCTCTATTGTATATTCTTACCTCCTTGACTCTGTGCATGTGTTTAGTTCTGGGCTTTCTATCCTTTTCCATTAACCTATATTTATGTTTCTGCACCAGTACCCTGCTGTTTTGATTAATGTAACTTTGTAGAATATTCTGTAGTTTGGGACTCTGCTTCCTCTAGTTCCATTTTTCTTTCTCAGGATTGGTTTGGATATTTAGGGTCTTTGTGTTTCCATACAAGTTTTAAGATTTTTTATTCTATATTTGTGAAAATTGCCATTGGTATTTTGATTGTGACAGTGTTAGTTACTCAGTTATGTCCAACTCTTTGTGACTCCAGGGACTGTATACTGCCAGGCTCCTCTGTCCATGGAATTCTCCAAGCAAGAATACTACAGTGGATAGCCATTCCATCCTCCAGGGGATCTTCCCACCCAGGAATTGAACCCGGGTCTCTTGCATTGCAGGAAGATTCTTTACCATCTGGGATTGCATTGACACTGTAGATTGCCTTGGATAGTATAGTCATTTTGATGATATTGATTCTTCCAATCCAAGAATGTGGTATATATCTTTCCATCTGTTTCTGTCCTTTTCAATTACTTTCATCAATGTCTTCTAGATTTTAGAGTACAGGTCTTTTGGCTCATTGGGTAGATTTATTCTTGGTAATTTATTGTTTTTGATATGATGGGAAATAGGGCTGTTTACTCACTTTCTCTTTCTGATCTTTTATTTTTAGTATATAGACATACAAGAGATTTCTACGTATTAATTTTGTTTCCTGCAACTTTACTGAATTCATTGATGAGTTCTAGTGGTTTTCTGGTGGCATCTTTAGGATTCTGTATGTGTAGTATCATGTCACTTGCAAACAGTGACAGTTTTATTTCTTTCCAATTTGGATTCCTTTTCTTTCTTTTTCTTCTCTGATGGCAGTGACTGAGACTTCCAAAACTTTGTTGAACAAAAGTAGTGAGAGTGGGCATCCTTGTCTTGTTCTTGATCTTCGAGGAAATGCTTTCAATTTTTTCACCATTGAGTATGACGATAGCTGTGGGCTTGTCGTATATGGTGTTTATTATGTTGAGGTATTTTCCCATATGCCCACTTTCTGGAGAGATTTTATCATAAATGGGTGTTGAATTTTGTTAAAAAGCTTTTTCCTGTATCTATTGAGAAGATCCTATGATTTTTACTTTTCAACTGGATAACATGGTATATCACATTGATTGATTTGGATATGTTTAAGAATCTTACATCCTTAGGTTAACCCTACTTGATCATGGTGTATGGTCCTTTTAATGTTGTTGGATTCTGTTTGCTAGTCTTTTGTCAAGGATTTTTGTGTATATGTTTATCAGTGTTATTGGCCTGTAATTATCTTTTTGTGTGATATCTTTGTCTGATTTTGGTATCAGAGTAATGGTGGTTTTGTAGAATGAGCTTGGGAATGTTCTTTCTTCTGCAGTTTTTGGGAAGAATTTGAGTTTCTTTTGCAGCTGAAAGCTCAAGACAGCTTTAGGCAGCCTGTCTCTTGATGGATAAGGCCATGTTCCCAACTTCTTGGCTGTTTGACCTAAGACATCCCAGTGCTAAAGCCTGCATGCTGTTGGGTGAGGCCAGGTTTCAGTGCTAAAATTGTGTTCTTCAGGAGAGCTCATGCTAATGAATATTCCCTGGGGCTTCAGCCACCAGTGTCTTCACCCTCACAGTGAGCCACAGACATCTCCCACTCCCTCAGGTGACCTTCCAAGACCTGAATGAAGGTAGGTCTGGCCCAGGCTCCTATGGCATCACTGTTTACCCTGGGTCCCAGTGAACATGAAACTTTGTCTTTGCCCTCTAAGGGTGGAATTTGTTTCTCCCCATCCAATGGAGCTCCTGCACTCAGGTCCCACTAGCCTTTGATATAAATGCTTTCAGGGATCCTCCTCCCAATGCCCAACCTCTAGGCAGGGGTGCCTGATGTGGGGCTCAGAACTCTGACTCCTGTTGGAGAACCTCTGCAATATAATTACTTTCCAGTTTGTGGGTTGCCCACTGGCAGGTATGACATTTGATTATTTTGTGAAAGTGCTCCTCCTACCATCTTGTTGTAGCTTGTCTTTGGCTATAGAATATCTTTTTTGGTAGGTTCCAGTTTTTTTTTTTTTTTTGTCAATGACTGTTTGACAGTTAGTTGAGATTTTTTGTGTTTTCGTGAGAGGAAGGAGCTCAAGTCTTTCTACTCTGCCACTTGTCTCCTTCCTCAGCCCAGCCATCTTTTAAATCTATGTAGGGCATACCACTAATTCACCAGATCTTAATTTGAAGGACTTGTCTTAGAGTCATATGGATTGACATTTAATGATTAGTGGCTTCTGCCAAAGCTTTCTTGTAATCTGTTCAATTTCATTTCATTCAATTCACCCACAATGGTTTGGCATCTGGTCCAGTTTCTTCTGTATTCTCTGTGTTGCCTTTCCCTAGGGTAGTTGTGTTGGTATTGACTTTCTGACTACATCTTCTTCCTTTGATTTCAGCTGTACAATACTTTTCATTCATCCTTTTTTCTATTCATTCCTTTCACCCTAATTCATGTCCTTCTTTCATTGTTGTTGTTCAGTTGCTATATCATGTCTTTGCGACCCTGTGGACTGCATGCAGCATGCCAGGCTTCCCTGTCCTTCACATCTCCCAGAGTTTGCTCAAACTAATGACCATTGAGTCAGCAATGCCATCCAACCATCTTATCCCTTGTCATCCCCTTCTCTTCTGCCACCAATCTTTTCCAGCATCAGGATCTTTTCTAATGTGTTGGTTCTTCACATCAGGTGGCCAAAATATTAGAGTTTCAGCTTCAGTCCTTCCAATGAATATTCAGGATTGATTTCCTTTAGGATTAACTGGTTTGCACTCCTTGCTGTCCAAGGGACTCTCAAGAATCTTCTCAAGCACCACAATGTGAAAGCATCAATTCTTTGGCACTCAGCCTTCTTTATGGTTCAACTCTTACATCCAGACATGACTACTGGAAAACCCATAGCTTTGACTATATGGACCTTTGGCAGAAAAGTGATATCTTTGCTTTTTAATACACTGTCAAAGTTTGTTATATCTTTCCTTCATGCTTGGAGTCTATTGTAATATCCCGCTTTGCCTCCAGTTTCTACTTGTTCTAAACCATAATGCTCCAATCATAGTAAGCTTCCTAACATTCAAAATTGATTATGCCATTCACTTTATCTAAACCTGTTTGCTTTGAATAATATCTAAATTCCTCTCCATGGCATTCAGAAACTCAGTCATCTTTTTCAACCTACTTCTTCAGCCTGTATTCTGATTACCCTCTCCTCTGCTCCAGGTACATTGGACAGTACTTGTTTGGCTCTTCGCTTTTGCTCATGCTTTCCTGTCTCCCTGGAATATCCTTCTTTGCTCAGTCTCTGTTGATCAAGACCATATCGGTGTTTTCAAAGAACAATCCCAAAGTTACATCCTCCTTTAAGACTTGCTCCTTGAAGTTAATTGCTTTATTCTCTTGCCTCTTACTATACTTTTTTCTGTATTTTTTTTATATTACTGTTCAAGTTCTGCTTTCAAGCAATTGCTTACCCAATAATTTTTTTAACCTATATCTTTGTTTCTTCTTCTAGATTTTGAACTACTTGAATGAAATAACCATTTTATATTATCAGTGGATTCTAAAATAGCAGATGTTCAATGTATATACCTTATCAATTGAAGTTATCTATTGCCTACACATAAAAATTTGCTTTTATGTGAAGCCCTAAGGCCAAAATACTATAAGGCATGCATGAAATAGAACAGTTATAATGAGTCCTTGGGCAAATTCTCCTCATACCTGAACACTTTGTACTTGTTAACCCTAGTACATGTTTAACAAGCACAGAATTTCTTTTACTGAGCTTCTAGTCATAAAGGGCCAGAGTGTCAGATTATTCACTGTTTTGTGCAACACTGCTGGCACACAATCAAGAAAAAAGAAGCAATTTGGGGGGCTCTTATCTCTTGTAAACATGTCATTCAAGACTGAAATTTCAGTAAAATGAGACAAACAAGCATGTTTGAAACCAATGGCAACTGAAAAGTATTTTCATCAAGGCACTTGGGAAGTTCATGTAAAATAAACAGTGTTAAGAAAGGAGAAGCGAGGACTGAATATGATCAGAAATAGCTGCCTTGGCTTTATTCTATCAAAAAATCTTTACTAACTAGATTCACAAAATTTAATGTCCCAACTTTTCTTCACTGTGTTCATGATATTTCCTTTTTCAAATCTAAGTAATGTGTTGCATAAAATGTTAGGTTTCTAGCAAGAACGTGTTAATATGAGAGGAAGAAAACTAACTTGAGAAATGAAGAGTTCAGTATTTTTTTTTTAAGGGCTGAAATAGTTAACGATCAATCAATTGAACATTTATTAAGCTGTGCAAGAACATAATGTGTATTTAGGTACCAGGGAGTTATCCATAAAGTGGAAGGCATGTTCTCTGACCTAAAGAAGCTCAAAACCTATTAATTTTAAACGATCTTTTAGCACTGCAATGCATTTACAGAAAGCTTGTTTTATATGTGGCTTTTCTCTCATGTAAATAACAGTATTTTGAGAATTCTCATATAGGTTCATTTATTCTATGCTTTTACAAAGACTGCAGGTCCAAATCTGTCTGAGAAATATAACTTCATACAATAAGATCATGATATGAAATAGTGCAGTAATATTATAAGCTCCTATTCAGTATTGTGCCTGAAATGTGCCAGACTCAACACCATGTGATATTTGCACCACCAGGATTCAAATGTTGGGGAGATAACAGTCTGATAGGAAAAAAAAAAAAAAAGATAAATATACAGAAAAAAGAGGGAAATCCAGCATTTCAAAACTTCTATTCAATACTGTATTCTAGACAGTATTTTAAATATTTGCATATTCAGTCTGTAGGTAAAATATGATGTGCTGTGTCATACAGACCATGACCCTCTCTTCAAGATCTACTAGATCAGGGTCAGTGTCCCAAATCAAGTTTCATATTTAGAAAAAGCAGAAACCTCTACATAATAAAGATAACTGAATCTAGATGCCTTCATGTACATAAAAGGAACATGTCAGTAGATATTGGTGTGGAAAACCCCTAAACTATTTTAAGATTTTATCCGTCTAGATATGAGTGCTATATACATATACAGGCACGCAGATCTAACACTTCTGGGTTTTTCCAAATTTATCTAGTTTGGTAGGAACCAGAGTTTAACTGGAGGCATTGTGGTCATCACAAAAAAACAAACACAAATAAAACAAAAATACAACTTTTGTTAATCCCTGTATATTTCAATTAAAGCAATCTTACTAGTGTGAAAATGGTAAGCTTTGTTATTTTAGACTTGATCCTAGCCCCATTCGTATATGTTGTCCTAAGCTAACATGATTTGGTCTAAAAGAAATTTCTCACAGATCAAAGAGATTATCACTACTATTTTTTTTTCCTTTCAAATCTGTATGTTTGTGTTCAGTGCTCAGTCACTCAGTTGTGTCTGAGTTTTTGTGACCCTATGGACTGTAGCCTGCCAGATTCCTCTGTCCGTGTATTTTCCAGGCAAGAATATTATAGTGGGTTGCCATTTCCTATTTCAGGGGATCTTCCCAACTCAGAGATTGAACCCACATCTCTTACATCTCCTGCATTTACAGGAGGATTCTTTACCACTGCACCTGGGAAGCCCATATATCTGTTCCTGATGAAATGCTGCTCAACAGTTACACTAAAATGGAAGGTAAAATTTTCATTTGAGATTGTGACTACATAACACAAAATAGCCTTACTCATATTTCATGTCCTATAATTTATTTTGCATACTCAATGTTTTACTCTTATTTAGTATATTAAATCAATTAATTAAATTAATAATGTAGGACTAAACACTGAACTGGGAGTCACATGATCTGCTTGTGACTTGGGAAAGTCATTGCATCCTTCAAACCCTGGTTTAATTCTCTGTAAAACTAGAGCATGTATACTTTCTATTTCTTTGTCTCAATTGTACTAATGAATACACACACAGACATATATATGTACATATAAACACAGAAACATACTCACATATGTAAATAATTATTAAAATAATGTTTAGTTATTCAAGGACAAAATCTATTTCTTTCTTTAGATTTCATATTGTTTTCTTTCAGTAACTTTAAAGCTGGCTCATAGTCATCTGTATTAAAATGCAAAGTATAATACAGGTTAATTTTCAGGCTAAAAGAAAGCTTGAGGAACTGGGTGTTGGAAATCTGTCTATGAAACCATATCAGTAGGATCACCATACAGTTATACACTATAATCAATAAGTCCCAAGAATGTACCTAGCCCTTCCAATCAAGTTTTAGGATCTCCTTTTAACTATGAAAGTGATTGTTGTTTAGTCACTAACTCGTGTTTAATTCTTTTTGACCCCATGGACTGCAGCACACCAGGCTTCCCTGTTGTTCACTATCTCCTGGAGTTTGCTCAAATTCATGTCCATCAAGTCATTAATGATATCTAACCATCTCATCCTCTGTGCCATCTTCTCCTTTTGCCTTCAATCTTTCCCAGCATCGGGGTCTTTTCCAGTGAATCGGCTCTTCCCATCACGTGGCCAGAATATTGGAACTTCAACTTCAGCATCAGTCCTTCCAATGAATATTCAGGGTTGATTACCTGTAGGACTGGCTTATTTGATGTCCTTGCAGTCCAAGGGACTCTCAAGAGTCTTCTCCAACACCACAATTCAAAATCACAAATTCTTCAGTGCTCAGCCTTCTTTTTGGTCCAATTCTCACATCTCACATTTTCTGGAAAAATCCTAGGTTTTAATATATGGACCTTTGTTGGCAAAGTGATGTCTCTGATTTTTAATATGCTGTCTAGGTTGGTCATAGCTTTCCTTCCAAAGAGCAAGTGTCTTAAGTCTTGGCTGCTGTCACCATCAGCAGTGATTTTGGAGGCCTAAAATCTGTCACTGCTTCCACTTTTCCCCTTCTGTTTGCCATTAAGTGATGGGACCACATACCATGATCTTAGTTTTTGGAATGTTGACTTTTAAGCCTAATTTTTAATTCTCCTTTATTACCCTCTTCAAGAGGCTCTTTAGTTGCTCTTCACTTTCTTCCAATATCATCTGCATATCTGATATTGTTGATATTTCTCCTGGCAATCTTGATTCCAGCTTGTGATTCATCCAGTTTGACATTTGTCATGATGTATTCATTTCCCTGGTGGCTCAGATGGTAAAGCGTCTGCCTACAATGCGGGAAACCCTGGTTTGATCCCTGGGTCTGGAAGATCCTCTGGAGAAGGAAATGGCAACCCACTCCAGCACTTTTGCCGGGAAAATCCCATGGATGGAGGAGCGTGGTAGGCAATAGCCTATGGGGTCGCAAAGAGTCAGAGATGACTGAGCAACTTCACTTTCACTTTTCATTCTGCATATAAGTTAAATAAACAGGGTAACAATAAACAGCCTTGTATTATTTTCCCAATTTTGAATCAGTCTGCTGTTCCATGTAAGGTTCTAACTGTTGCTTCTTGACCCACATACAGGTTTCTCAGGAGACAGGTAAGGTGATCTGGCATTCTCATCTCTTTAATAACTTTCCAAACTTCGTTGTGATGCATGCAGTCATTGGCTTTAGTGTAGTCAATGAAACAGAAGTAGATGTTTCTCTGGAGTCAGTTTTCATTCCAATCCCAAAGAAGGGCAATGCCATAGAATATTTAAACTACCATACAATTGTGTTCAATTTACATACAAGTAAGATTATGTTCAAAATCCTTCAAGCTAGGCTTCAGCATTATATGAACTGGGAACTTCTAGATGTACAGCTTGGTTTAGAAAGGGCAGAGGAACCAGATATCAAACTCCAAACATTCCTTGGATCATAGAGAAAGCAAGGGAATTCCAGAAAATTATGAAATTACAGTCAATAATTAAACAGCAATTGCAGAAAAAAATTAATAATTAAAATTTTTTAAAATTTTAAATATCAATTTTATTCTTGGAGAGTCAGGAGAATATATATGAGGATATAATCTCATTTTTGTCAGATTAAATAACTACTATGTTATATATTACATTAAATATATGCATTTAATAGCCCAGTTGGTAAAGATTCCGCCTGCAATGCAGGAGACCCCGGTTCAATCCTGGATCAGGAAGATCCTCCTGGAGAAGGGATAGGCTACCCACTCCAGTATTCTTGGGCTCCCCTTATGGCTCAGCTGATAAAAAATCCACCTACAATGCAGGAGACCTGGGTTTGATCCCTAGGTTGGGAAGATCCCCTGGAGAAGGGAAAGGCCATCCACTCTGGTTTCTGGCCTGGAGAATTCCATGGACTGGATAGTCCATGGGGTCACAAAGAGTCAGATATGACTGAGCGACTGAACTAAACTGAACTGAACTGAATATATATAGAGAGAAGAAAGTTGAACTGATTCTTCACAGTTTATAAAAGAAGGGAGGAAGGAAAGAAAGATTATGATAACAAAGAAAATAAAAGGAAAAATAAATTATTTATTCGTGAACATTTGATAGATCTTAAGAATATGATTTTCTAGTCTGAAGTGCTTCATTGAACACCCATTACAATGAATGATAATATAATCAAAGCAAGACAAATATTACTACATTTTAATAATAAAGATAAAGAGATAATCCTTAAGGTTACAGAAAGGGAACCACACTTTGGTCCCATTCAAAAGATCACAAATCAGAGTGATAGCAGATTTCTCCATAGTAGTACTGAAGAGTAGAGGACCAAGGAGGATAGATTTTAAAATCCTAAGGAAAAGTAATTTATAGTATAAAATTCAATACCCAATCATACTATTAATCAGGGGTAACATTAGAATAACAACATTTTAAGACATGAAAACAAATTAACAAAGAACATCTCTTGACCTTTTCCAGGAAGCAGTTTGATTCATCAATTGTGCCTGTAGGAATATATCCAAAGGAAACAAAACCATCAACTCAAAAATATGCCTGCACCCCTATGTTCATAACACCATTATTTACAATAACCAGTTCATGGAAACAACCTAAGTTTCCATTGTGGATAAACGGATATTGAAGATTTATTTTTATATATGAATTAATATATATATATATTATATGTGATTTATATATTTATATATATGATTTATATATATGTTTAAACATACATACACAATAGAATATTATTAAGCCATAAAAAATGAGGAAATCCTACTGTTTAGTACATCATGGATAGATATTGAAGGTGTTTGGCTAAGTATCATAATTTAGACAGAAAAAGACAAATACAGTATGATTTCATTTATGTTATATGTGAAATCTAAAACAAAAACAACAAAATTTCATAAAAAAGAGATCAAAATTGTGGTTGCCAGAGGCAGAGGGTGAGGGATGGGAAATTGGAGGCCAGTGATAAAAACGTACAAACTTTTGGCTGATAAATAAGTACTGGAGATGTACACCAAGAGTACAGTTAACACCACTGCATGATATAGAGGAACGTTGTTAAGAGAGTATATTCTAAGTGTTCTTATCACAAGAAATTCCTTTCTATGTTTCTTTCTTTTTACTAGCTCTATGAGATGATGGATGTTAGCTGAACCTATTGTGGTAATCATTTAACAAAATATGTAAATAAAACCATTATTTCTGCATGCCTCAAACTTATATAGTGATGTATGTCAATTATTTCTCAACAAAATTGAAAAAAAGGTAAAAGAAACCAGAACAATTTTAGAATATACTCCCCAAAATAGTGATGTTACCTAAGATATGGAATGCAAGGGTAGGAGAATCAAAGTGAATTTTGAGATCAATTTCCAGGATGATGGCAAAGGGAACTCCATAAAAACTATGTTGTAGTCCAGATTGTAGCAGAGGACAGAAGGATCCAGGAGTAATGCCTTCCAGATTTAGAAGGATGAGAAGGAAAAAGAAGGAAAAGGAAGGGTAGGGAGACAGGAAAGAAGAAGAAATCAGATTATTTGCTATGTCTGAATATAGGAAAGTTGTTATTGTTCAGTTGCTTAGTTGTATCCAACTCTGCGACCCCATGGACTGCAGCATGCCAAAATTCCCTGTCCATATCCAGAAGCTTGCTCAGACTCATGTCCATTGAGTTGGTGATGCCATCCAACCACATCATCCTCTGCCATCCCCTTCTTCTTCTGCCTTCAGTCTTTGCCAGTATGTCTTTTCTAATGAGTCAGCTCTTTGCATCATGTGGCCATAGTATTGGAACTTTAACTTCAGCATCAGTCCTTTCAATGAATATTCAGGACTGATTTACTTTAGGATTGACTGGTTTGCTCTCCTTGCAGTCCAAGGGACTCTCATGAGTCTTCTCTAGCACCACAATTTGAAAGCATCAATTCTTTGGCGCTCAGCCTTCCTTATGGTCCAACTCTCACATCCATACCTGACTACAGGAAAAACCATGGCTTTGACTCTACTGATCTTTGTTGGCAAAGTAATGTCTCTGCTTTTTAATATTCTGTCTAGGTTTATCATAGTTTTGTCTAGGTTGGTCATATCCATATATACTGAAAAGAGATTAGCATTATTAAAAGAAAGTGTAGTTATGGACTATGTATAGGTTCACAGATGATCAGGGACATAAAAAAGAGGCCCTTTTTAATTCCAAGGAAAATAAAACATTGTCATAACAATCTACAGAAAGAATGAATGCAATGGAAAATACTGACTTAAGTATAATGAAGCAGAGAAAGAGGACAGTTTATGCTTTCCGAGGTAGAGAAGTTAAAACTAAATCCTCATCTTCCATAATAAAGTATCAACAAGTAATATAAAAATTTTTTTTAATGAATTCTAGTAGTATAGACAGACATGATATTTACTATTGTGGAAGTCATAGCTAAGAATTGAAAACCTTTATCTGGTGAAGAGGGATCAGTTACAAGGAGGGAAAGGGAAGGAAACTGCTCAATTTCTTTTCCATCATGATCACATGGAACAATTTGACTTTTTAGACTCTGTGAATGTCTAATTTTGATAAAAATGAAATTAAGTTTAAAGCAAAACTGAAGTTTGTACAATTTTGTCTACAGGTTGTGCTATTTGTAGATAATTCATTCTGTTATTTTTATTCTCTGTGTGGCCTTTTTGTTTTTGTTTTGTTTGTTTTTGAACAGTCAGATCAGATCAGATCAGTCGCTCAGTCGTGTCCGACTCTTTGCGACCCCATGAATCGCATCATGCCAGGCCTCCCTGTCCATCAACAACTCCCGGAGTTCACCCAGACTCACGTCCATCAAGTCAGTGATGCCATCCAGCCATCTCATCCTCTGTCGTCCCCTTCTCCTCTTGCCCCCAATCCCTCCCAGCATCAGAGTCTTTTCCAGTGAGTCAGCTCTTTGCATCAGGTGGCCAAAGTACTGGAGTTTCAGCTTTAGCATCATTCCTTCCAAAGAAATCCCAGGGCTGATCTCCTTCAGAATGGACTGGTTGGATCTCCTTGCAGTCCAAGGGACTCTCAAGAGTCTTCTCCAACACCACACTTCAAAAGCATCAATCCTTTGGCACCCAGCCTTCTTCACAGTCCAATTCTCACATCCATACGTGACCACAGGAAAAACCATAGCCTTGACTAGACGAACCTTTGTTGGCAAAGTAATGTCTCTGCTTTTGAATATGCTATCTAGGTTGGTCATAACTTTCCTTCCAAGGAGTAAACGTCTTTTAATTTCATGGCTGCAGTCACCATCTGCAATGATTTTGGAGCCCAGAAAAATAAAGTCTGACACTGTTTGCACTGTTTCCCCATCTAATTCCCATGAAGTGATGGGACCGGATGCCATGGTCTTCGTTTTCTGAATGTTGAGCCTTAAGCCAACTTTTTCACTCTCCACTTTCACTTTCATCAAGAGGCTTTTGAGTTCCTCTTCACTTTCTGCCATAAGGGTGGTGTCATCTGCATATCTGAGCTTATTGATATTTCTCCCGGCAATCTTGATTCCAGCTTATGTTTCTTCCAGTCCAGCGTTTCTCATGATGTACTCTGCATAGAAGTTAAATAAGCAGGGTGAGAATATACAGCCTTGACGTACTCCTTTTCCTATTTGGAACCAGTCTGTTGTTCCATGTCCAGTTCTAACAGTTGCTTCCTGACCTGCATACAAATTTCTCAAGAGGCAGATCAGGTGCTCTGGTATTCCCATCTCTTTCAGAATTTTCCACAGTTTATGGTGATCCACACAGTCAAAGGTTTGGCATAGTCAATAAAGCAGAAATAGATGTTTTTCTGGAACTCTCTTGCTTTTTCCATGATCCAGCAGATGTTGGCAATTTGATCTCTGGTTAGTTTGCCTTTTCTAAAACCAGCTTGAACATCAGGAAGTTCACGGTTCACATATTGCTGAAGCCTGGCTTGGAGAATTTTGAGCATTACTTTACTAGCATGTGAGATGAGTGCAATTGTGCGGTAGTTTGAGCATTCTTTGGCATTTCCTTTCTTTGGGATTGGAATGAAAACTGGCCTTTTCCAGTCCTGTGGCCACTACTGAGTTTTCCAAATTTGCTGGCATATTGAGTGCAGCACTTTCACAGCATCATCTTTCAGGATTTGGAATAGCTCAACTGGAATTCCATCACCTCCACTAGCTTTGTTCATAGTGATGCTTTCCAAGGCCCACTTGACTTCACATTCCAGGATGTCTGGCTCTAGGTCAGTGATCACACCATCATGATTATCTGGGTCGTGAAGATCTTTTTTGTACAGTTCTTCTGTGTATTATTGCCATCTCTTCTTAATATCTTCTGCTTCCGTTAGGTCCATACCATTTCTGTCCTTTATCGAGTTCGTCTTTGCCTGAAATGTTCCTTTGTTATCTCTGATTTTCTTGAAGAGATCTCTAGTCTTTTCCATTCTGTTGTTTTCGTCTATTTCTTTGCATTGATTGCTGAAGAAGGCTTTCTTATCTCATCTTGCTATTCTTTGGAACTCTGCATTCAGATGTTTATATCTTTCCTTTTCTCCTTTGCTTTTCGCTTCTCTTCTTTTCACAGCTATTTGTAAGGCCTCCCCAAACAGCCATTTTGCTTTTTTGCATTTCTTTTCCATGGGGATGGTCTTGATCCCTGTCTCCTGTACAATGTCACGAACCTCATTCCATAGTTCATCAGGCACTATATCTATCACATCTAGTCCCTTAAATCTATTTCTCACTTCCACTGTATAAACATAAGGGATTTGATTTAGGTCATACCTGAATGGTCTAGTGGTTTTCCTTACTTTCTTCAATTTAAGTCTGAATTTGGCAATAAGGAGTTCATGATCTGAGCCACAATCAGCCCCTGGTCTTGTTTTTGCTGACTGTATAGAGCTTCTCCATCTTTGGCTGCAAAGAATATAATCAATCTGATTTCGGTGTTGACCATCTGGTGATGCCCAAGTATAGAGTCTTCTTGAGCAGTAGGCACCCCATTAACAAAATAAATTTGTAGATATATTTCCCACAGTGAACTTGGATCATAAAAATAAGTATATTATCAAATTCATTAATAAGAATCATATTAATAATCATATTATCAATGAAAAACCTCTCTCAGATCCACTACTTCATTGTTACGATCTTTTTTTCACGTTTTCATAATCTCTGACATACATAATTGTAGTGTGCCCTGGATGGTCTTCTTACTTTTGTATTTTATAAGTTTATAGTCTTTTTTTTGAAAGCAGTCATGTACACATAAAATTATAGTTTTGCAGATAACAGTGTTTTATTGGGATTTCATGAGCATGGACCCACTTTATCCAGTATATTCCCAGGGTGTCAGGTTTCAATGAGGTATAGAGAGTTAATTAAGCTAACTAATGATTATTAGTTCATGATAGAATAGCAAATGGAGCCCTAATTAATGAGTGAGCTAATAACTGCTCCCTATTTCCAGACACTAGTCTCTAGTCCTTTTTAGTCAGTTATATATGGCATGGTATAATCATAAGATATAACATTAATACTGGAAATATCAGCAGTAAATACTCTACATAATTATATTTCATTCCCTGCCCATATAAAATATTGTTTTAAGCACCAAATTTGTGTGGCTTGTATTATATACTGTTCAAAGAGGTTTTTTTAAATTGATATTTTAATTTATTTTAATTGGAGGCTGATTACTTTTACAATATTGTAGTGGTTTTTACCATACATTCACATGAATCAGCCATAGGTGTACATGTGTTCCCCATCCTGACCCTTCCTCCCACCTCCCTCCCTATCCCATCCCTCTGGGGCATCCCAGTGCACCAGCCCTGAGCACCCTGTATCATGCATCGAACCTGGACTGCCGATCTATTTCACATATGATAATATACATATTTCAGTGCTATTCTCTCAAATCATCCCACCCTCGCCTTCTCCCACTGAGTCCAAAAGTCTATTCTTTATATCTGTATCTCTTTTGATGTCTCGCATATAGGGTCATCGTTACCATCTTTCTAAATTCCATATATATGCATTAGTACACTGTATTGGTGTTTTTCTTTCTGGCTTACTTCACTCTGTATAATAGGCTTCAGTTTAATCCACCTCATTAGAACTGATTCAAATGCATTTTTTAATGGCTGAGTAATATTCCATTGTGTATATGTACCACAGCTTTCTTACCCATTCATCTGCCAATGGACATCTAGGCGGCTTCCATGTCCTGGTTATTGTAAACAGTGCTGTGATGAACACTGGGGTACATGTGTCTCTTTCAGTTCTGGTTTCCTCAGTGTATATGCCCAGCAGTGGGATTGCTGGGTCATATGGCAGTTATATTTCCAGTTTTTTAAGGAATCTCCACACTGTTCTCCATAGTGGCTGTACTAGTTTGCCTTCCCACCAACAGTGTAAGAGGGTTCCCTTTTTTCCACACCCTCTCCAGCATTTATTGTTTGTAGACTTTTGGATAGCAGCCATTCTGACTGGCATGAGATGGTACCTCATTGTGGTTTTGATTTGCATTTCTCTGATAATGAGTGATGTTGAGCATCTTTTCATGGGTTTGTTAGCCATCTGTATGTCTTCTTTGGAAAAATCTCTGTTTAGTTCTTTGGCCCATTTTTTGATTGGGTCATTTGTTTTTCTGGAGTTGAGCTGTAGGAGTTGCTTGTATATTTTTGAGATTAATTCTTTGTCAGTTTTTTCATTTGCTATTATTTTCTCCCATTCTGAAGGTTGTATTTTCACCTTGCTTATAGTTTCCTTCATTGTCCAAAAGCTTTTAAGTTTAATTAGGTCCCTGTTTATTTTTGCTTTTATTTCCATGACTCTGGGAGGTGGGTCATAGAGGATCCTGCTATGATTTACATCAGAGAAAGTTTTGCCTATGTTTTCCTCTAGGAGTTTTATAGTTTCTGGTCTTACATTTAGATCTTTAATGCATTTTGAGTTTATTTTTGTGTATGGTGTTAGAAAGTGTTCTAATTTCATTCTTTTACAAGTGGTTGACCAGTTTTCCCAGGACCACTTGTTAAAGAGCTTGTCTTTTCTCCATTGTATATTCTTGCCTCCTTTGTCAAAGATAAGGTAATGACACTACATTTATTTTTGTTTAAATCCTTTTTAATATTTCTCTTTTTTAAGAAAAAGATAAAAATCAAATTATTAAGGCTTACTCCAGCTCATCACTGCCAACACATCCATACACATACACAAACATACATGTTTGTGTTTCACTACTTCTTTCAATAGATTCAGGCTGGATCATGGAAATCAAGCATTGCCTCATAATTCTCTTTCTGAATTTTATTGCAACAACCTTTCTCCTCATTAATAAAGGAAGTTAACTTTTTAAAGGGGTGTTTTTATAATCTAGTGGGATTTGGGTGGCAAACAGAAAGGTGGTATAAGAAGATTTCAAAGGTAGTAGTCATCGAAATTTAGGGCTATGCAGATTACTTTTTTTCATTTCATATTAAAACCATCATTAGGAATTCACAGTGAAGTAATATACAATAAAATATTGGCATCACTCCCTCTTCCTCAAGCTTTAGGGTTAACATAAAATTAGACACCTTTTTAAAAATGTCTTTTGGTAAGCTTCAACCAAATGAGAAATAATATGGTCCTCAAGAAAATTTTTTTGCTATTCATTTCTGTCATAAAGAGAGAACACAGAAACAAGTGACAGTGATTATAAGCAAATTCTGAAAATACTACTCGGACTACATCTGAGTGATTAAATATCACCCTTGGCTAACTTGGATTTCCATGAAATTTTGCCATGGCATATATCCCTTGCATACAAAATAATATATTTATATATTCTTTTGATGGAAATGTTGGGACAAAATGTGGATTATAGATGAGCCAAGTTGCTGGAGAGCATTCTCTTCAACAATCTTAAATAGTGACAGACCAAGCATATATTGGCCTGATGCAGAGATGCAGTAGGGTGCCAGGGACCTACCAGTGACCTGAGCATTGGAAGCCTTGAGTCCTGACTCTGCTATGAAGGAATTAAAATAGATTATCATTAAGATGTTTTCAAGATACATAATTCTGATCATTAAGATATTTTCAAGATATATGATTCTGTGTTCTAATATTAGACAATACCTATAGTATTAAATATACATGAAAAGTCTGGATGATTTAGAATAATTGGTTAGAAATGAGTCAAGCCCTATGTGAGCATTTATGAGCTCTGTAGAAGAAAACAAGTTTCTTAACTCCTCTTAGTCATAATTTCCTCAGTTTTTAGAAAGAAATAAAAGTAGTTTCCTGAAAGAGTTTTCTGTAGTCCCAGTGAGATAGTGTATGTTAAACACCGAGTATAGACCCTGCCCCAAAAGAAGGATTGAAAAAAATAAAAAGAATTTTGTCATCTACCTTAATGTTTCTAATGTCTCAGTTATGTGTCCCTAGGTAAAATGGTTTTACCCACATAACTATTATACACACACACTACCACCTTAGGTGTTAAATATATATTTGATGAAACAGTCAATAAGTATTAAAACAGTTATCTCTTTTCTGTCTTCAACTATTTCTAGCCAGATTTTGGCAATAGATTAACTTGCCCTTGAATGTCAGTGTGCTACTTATTGGCTGGCTATATAACCTTGGACAGGCTACATAACTTCTTGGCATTTCAGTTTTTCTCATATGAAATTATTAAATATAATCTACCTTACAGAATTTTCTTGTAGCTTAAAAGTGTAAATAAAACATCTAGTGTAATGCACAGTCATAAAAAGCATACAAGAAACCAGTTATTATCACCACTGGTCCCCAAATAAGAGAGCTAAACTATGTTCATATAAAAACAATAAGAAAATAATGCAGGGTCAGACATCAGTTAAAATCTCTGACACACAGTATGTTTAAAATTAAAAGATGTCTGAATCCTTACATTTAATTGAATGGAAAAAATTATCTGTAAATAGACTGTATTAACACATTCCATTAGAAATTACACATTTTTAATTGCTATAAACACTGCATAAACCCCAAGACATCTATGTCATATTAAAAATAAAACTTTAAGTTTTTAGTTAAATAAAATTATTTAATTTGATATTTAAAATAATAAGTTCTAGATGACAATGCTGATTATAAACGAGCAGGGAAAAACATGAATTAAAAGTTCAACCCTGCCAATAGACATCATTTGTAAATGCATTTAGGTGCCCTGATAAAAAACTTTCAGGGTGAAAAAGGAAATGAAAGCATTTTTACTTCATGTCAGCTCTATCAATGAAGGTCATCATTTTTTGTTGTTGTTCTAGCTAACAACAGAAAAGAAAGGTACTTCTCCAAATGTTATTTCAATGTATTCCTTGATTCCATTTAATTTGTGTCACCTGTCCTTCTACCCTTAACAAAACTCCTTCCCCTTGGGACTTTTGAACTAGAAGTCATTTTGAAAACAGAACTGTTTTTTCTACAGTTTTAATGTGAGGAGAAAGTACTGTTGGCCATTTCTAGATTTTTCTCTCTTATGAGGAAGAAATAAAGTTTTTGTATATTGAATAAAGCTATATATAGTGACTTAATGAAAAAGTTATTTTCTCATAAGGTAAGAATTAGAGAGTGAGTGGTCAGAAACAAATTGTAAAACAAAGTGAAGGGAAGCTGAAACTTGGCGTGAATATAGTATAACCTGGATCATGACATGGCTTATTTCTCAAACCATAATGGGAAATTTAGATGATGAACTCTGAAAGAAGACTAGATAAGCCTATACTGATGTTGCTAATAAAACAATGCCACCATAATGGTAAACTATGTTAGTGATACTTTAGAGCAGTTGTAATAACTTTAAAATTAATTAATATAATTTGCTTCTTTAGCATATTTGTAAGAAAAGTCAACAAATTCTCTAGATAAAGATCATTTGTTAAAATTCAACATCCATGTTTGGCAAAAACTTTACAAAACAAAAAAAAAAATTTAACAAGTAAAATATCCACAAAATCAACAGCAAACATAATATTTAAGGTTGAAGTATTAAAAATATAATTTGTGTAGGTATATGTTAATCGTTATTGCACACTGAATATATTCTACAGTTTACTGGCTACAATGTCTAGAGAAAAGTGCTTATTATCACCTTTTCTTTTCAACATTGCACTGAGGATCTAATCAGTAATGGAAGTCAAAACAATAAAGTCATAAGGATTGGAAAGGAAAATGTGATCTACAGATAGACTATTCAAAATAATTTAAAGATAAATCATGGAACCAAGTACAAAGTTCAGCAAGGTGGCTGGATATAAAAATATCCATACAAAACCAAGTTAGGTTTCTGTATACCAAAAACTAACAGGAAAAAATATAACTTTTAATATATTTACACATATACCAAAATATAAATTATACTTACTAGAAATCTACCTTCATGAAAAAATTATAAAACTTTATTGAAGATCAGATCTGATCAGATAAGTCGCTCAGTCGTGTCCGACTCTTTGCAACCCCATGAATCACAGAACGCTAGGACTCCCTGTCCATCACCAACTCCCAGAGTTCACTCAGACTCACGTCCATTGAGTCAGTGATGCCATCCAGCCATCTCATCCTCTGTCGTCCCCTTCTCCTCTTGCCCCCAATCCCTCCCAGCATCAGAGTCTTTTCCAATGAGTCAGCTCTTCGCATCAGGTGGCCAAAGTACTGGAGTTTCAGCTTTAGCATCATTCCTTCCAAAGAAATCCCAGGGCTGATCTCCTTCAGAATAGACTGGTTAGATCTCCTTGCAGGCCAACGGACTCTCGAGTCTTCTCCAACACGACAGTTCAAAAGCATCAATTCTTGGGTGCCCAGCCTTCTTCACAGTCCAACTCTCACATCCATACATGACCACTGGAAAAACCATAGCCTTGACTAGACGAACCTTTGCTGGCAAAGTAATGTCTCTGCTTTTGAATATGCTATCTAGGTTGGTCAGAACTTTCCTTCCAAGGAGTAAGCGTCTTTTAATTTCATGGCTGCAGTCACCATCTGCAGTGATTTTGGAGCCCCCAAAAATAAAGTCTGGCACTGTTTCCACTGTTTTCCCATCTATTTCCCACGAAGTGATGGGACTGGATGCCATGATCTTCGTTTTCTGAATGTTGAGCTTTAAGCCAACTTTTCACTCTCCACTTTCACTTTCATCAAGAGGCTTTTTAGTTCCTCTTCACTTTCTGCCATAAGAGTGGTGTCATCTGCATATCTGAGGTTATTGATATTTCTCCCGGCAATCTTGATTCCAGCTTATGTTTCTTCCAGTCCAGCGTTTCTCATGATGTACTCTGCATATAATTAAATAAACAGGGTGACAATATACAGCCTTGACGTACTCCTTTTCCTATTTGGAACCAGTCTGTTGTTCCATGTCCAGTTCTAACTGTTGCTTCCTGACCTGCATACAAATTTCTCAAGAGGCAGATCAGGTGGTCTGGTATTCCCATCTCTTTCAGAGACTAAAGAAGATTTAAATTATGGTATTATGGACTAAATTATGTTCCCTCTCCAAATTACTGTGTGGAATCCCTAATCCCAATATGACTATTTTTATACACAGGGACATTAAAAATAAATTAAGATTAAATGAGATCTTAGGGGTGAGACCAGGATACCATAGGACTGGCATCCTTGTAAGAAGAAGAAATCTCAAAAACCTATCTCTCTCACGTGTTCCCTCTCTCCCTCCAGACATCCACATAGCAAAAAGGCCCTGTAAAGAGAAAGCAAGAAGATGGCTGCCTGCAACCCAGGAAGAAAGGCCTCACCAGAAAGCAGTCCTGATGGCACCTTGGTCTTGGACTTCAAGCCTCCAGACTGTGAGAAAATAAGCAGCCAAGCCTGGTGGTATTTTGTCATGGCAGCCTGGGCAGACTAATACAGGTGAGATACAACATGTTTATGGATCAGAAGACTGAAAAGCATTAAGATACTAAATCTCCCCAGAATTATCTGTAGAGTTATTCTTTCCTTCAATGTTCAACTCAATTGTTTGTTGAGTCCCCTCTATGCACTAAGCATGCTTCCCAGGTGGCGCAGTGGTAAAGAATCTGTCTGCCAATGCAGGGGACACAGGAGCCACAGGATCTATCCCTGGGTCGGGAAGGTTCCCTGGAGTAGAAAATGATAACCCACTCCATTATTATTGCCTAGAAAATTCCAGAGGAGACAGAGGACAGAGGAGCCTGGCTGGCTATACTGTCCATGAGGTCACAAAGAGTTGGACATGACTGAGCACACATGCACTATGCACTAAGCACTATTTTAGGCACATGGAATAAAATAGTGAACAAAGAATCAAAATCCCTGCCTTGATGATGCTCTGTATTAGCTCCTGGAATGCAGAGCCAATTCATTTAGGACACAGAGTCCAAATTTTGAAAACTTCTAAATTCAATGCAGTTCCAATAAAAAATACCCACAGGTTATTTTGGTATAACTTAATCTGATTTAAAATTTTGTATTCAAAAAAAAAATAATAAAAAAATAAAATTTTGTATTCAAAGACAAATGTCCAAAAATAGCCAGAACACATAAAGAAGAAAAACATGATAGGAAGATTTGTCAACGCCAGTATCAAACAGTAATTTAAAACTATATCATATTAGTTTAAGTCAGTGGTGAACTTTGATAAACTGATGAACTGAACAGAATGGGGAATCCAGGGACAGAACCATATACAAATGGAGATTTAATGTATAATGAGTTGGCAAGATTAGATAGACTTTTCAATAATGTTATGACAATTGCTTGACCATGTGTTTTTTTTTTTTTTTTAATTCAGACCTATGTTTAAACCATGCATTTTAAAAATTGATCTCAGGTAGATAAAAGCTTTAAATGTGAAAAAGCAACAGGATAAGTTTTATAAAACATATAGAAAAATGAGTTTGTTAACCCAGGTAAGAGAAAACATAGAAGGCACAAAACTTGTAAAATTTAAAAATGGAAAAAATAATTTTAATTTATCACACTAAAATGAGCAAATTCTATTCACCAGATGATACCACAAAGAGAAAATACATGAGGTAAACTAGAGAGTATGTTGAAAAGACATTTATCTGGCAGAAAACCTGTATTCATATTATATAAAAACTCCTCACAGGAAACAAGAAAATGTACTTTACATTTTGACTAGATGATCCAAAAATTTATATAGGAATGACAAGGGCCAAAAATAACTAAAACATTCTGGAAGAAGAGTTTAGTCAAAGGACTTATTTTACTCAGTGTGCAGACTTACTATTAAGCTGCAGTTAAGGTGCTTTGGATTTAATACAATGAAAGGTGGTATGGATTTGATGTTTGATAGACAAACAGATATCAGAAGGAGATTATATGGAAAAATAGAGATAGATTGATTAAGGCATCAAGAGGAAAGATAGCATCTTTAATAAATAATTCTGGCTCAATTGCATAGTTATATGAAAAATAAATAAATCTTGGTCCCTACCTACACTATTCACAATAATCTATTTAGGCAGTACATAGATAAAATTGTGAAAAGCAAAATATACATCTTTTAGAAGATGATAAAAACAAATATCTGTAGAAACTTTGGTGGGAAAAGATACTTTTAGGAAGAACACAGGAATTGCTAACCTACAGGAAAATGTATTTGAATCAAACTAAATCAAAATTTCATAAAAAAGCCATGTTCATGAAAAGTCACCAGTAAGAGAATGAGAAGATAAAATTGAAACTGAAGAAGGGTGACATTTGCAACATATATCACCCAAAAGGGGACTGTATCTAGTATATATAAAGAGCACCCATAAATCAATAAGAAAAGGACAAACACCCTTATGAAAAAATGGACAAGAGACTTGAACAGGCACTTCCCAATAAAGGAAAATTGAATGGCAAACACACATCCTAAAAGATGTTCTATCTCAATAGAAAGTGGAAAGTGCAAATTAAAACTGGAAGATGTCGTATCATATCCATCAAGGAGGCAAAAATGTCAGATTTAACATTATCCAGGTTGCTGAGGATGTGAAATAAATCTATACATTTATACACTGCTGTTTGGAATATAAATTGCTACAGATATTTGGAAAATAATTTAATATTGCACAATAATTTTGAATGTGTGAATGAGCATTGGATTAAGCATTCCACTCCTAGGCATATACCCTAGAAAATGTCTTATCCCTGTCCACCAGGAGATACATATAAGAGCATTTGTATGAGCATTGTTTCTATGGGCAGAAAAAATAAACCAGAAACAGATCAAATGCCTGTCAACAGAAAAGGGTTAAATAAGTTGTGTTGTATTAATAAAATATACTGCAGCTACACAGTAACATGAATTATCTCACTGTCATAATGTTAAGCAAAAAAGAAATGATGTTTAAGAAATTAAGAAGTCACAGGAAAGTTCCTACAGTATAATGCTTTATATAAGTTTCAAAAAACAAACAAAAAAATCAGAGTTGTTTAAGGAAAAAGATGAAAATCTGTAAAGAAAAGTGTGGGACAGCACATATAGAATTCAGCATTCTGAGACTCTGAGTGGGCAAGAAAGGACATGAGTTGCTTCAATGTCACACAGGCGACATTGATATTAATGCAGGTTTTTGTTGTTTTCTTTAAATTGAATGGTAGGAATATGGATGTTAACTGCATTCATTACTTTTCTTCATCTTAAATTCTATTCAATATTTAATGAAAACAAACAGCTATCAGTGATCCTTTTTATATAAACAAAAATGTATGTATATATCTAGATATTATACATATATAAATTTACCATTAAGTAAGTAAGTGAAAGTCACTCAGTCGTATCAGACTCTTTTCGACCCCATGGACTATACAGTCCGTGGAATTCTCTAGGCCAGAATACTACAGTGGGTAGCCTTTCCCTTCTCCAGGGGATCTTCCCAACCCAGGGATTGAACCCAGGTCTCCCGCATTGCAGGCAGATTCTTTTTACCAGCTGAGCCACATGAGAAGCCTATTACCATTAAGAGAGAAGCAAACATTCCATTTTTCATTATGTGCTGTTAAACCCAGAATTTAAGATTTTCTATATCTCTATATGCATTACTATTATTATTTTTATTCCATAACATGATTTGGTGGTCAAATTATAGGCCACTAAATAATAAAGCTTGTTCTTTCTAAAGAAAGAAAGACAAACAACCAAATATGTGTTATTAAGAAGAAATAAAAAGTAGGAATCAAAAGAACCACATCTGCCTAAGGAGCAGAAAGTCTCTGAGTACTCCAGAAACCTCCACCATTTCTTATCATCAAGCCATAAAGTGCTCAAAGGTACACAGTGTATCATTAGTAGTCCTTTGACTCTCTTAGGTACTGTAGACTCTTCTATTACTTTGCACCAGAGCTGAATCTCAATACCTTCCTCTGAAACATGATAGAAAGGCACAAGGGAGTAAGAGTGAGTGGGACAAAGAACCCCAGTAGCAGCCCGGCTGAGTCTTCACCTTTTGAACAGGTCTTTAGCTACCCGAGTGAAAAATCATCAGCATGGAAGGGCAACCACTGACCTAGATGCTGTTGTCTATGAAAAGTTATTCGAGAGCTGTGCCTTCTGGCTCAGAACTGTCAAAGCCCTGCCAATGTGTGGCTAGTAGAGAGCATTTTGGAGGATAAGGGCAGAATATGATGCAAACAATCTTTTTAGCCAGATAGAAATGTGCCATACAGTGAGAAGACATCTTAGCTTGTGATGTGTTACTTCCAGGATCCCCTGAGAGCCCAAAGCCCAGCCAGACTATTGGTCATGAGCTCTGTGAACTGCTGAGAAACTGTCACAGAATTAAAAAGGAATATAAAGTCAGCTAATCTGACTAGTGCTAGGAGTAAGAAGGGGATTGGACAACTGAATGTTTTGGCTTCACAGGTCTCTTACTGGGCTTCTGACTTGAGCAGAAAAGGGGTTCACACACTTAGGTGAATATAACCAGAGTGAACAAACATCCACAGTTTATATCATCATTATCAAGAAGTAAAGTAGAATATTTACTACCACAAGAGTGGTGTGTTGTGTTACCACCATGTAGATGTGACCTTATTCTCTGAGCTTATATTCATACTCTTGGGTGATTCTTCTGGTTTCCTGTTCATTGGCCTAGAGTTACATTACTTTTTATTGTGCCTCAAAGTATCCTTGACAATATTTTAGTGTTGGTGGTGGTCATATTGAAGTAGTGTGCATGGCTTCTTTCTGAATAATATCTTGAACTCCTAGCCATAGTACGGAAGGCATTACTGCACTTCTGGCATTGGAAAGCATCATGGTGGATTGGAACAAAGGGAAATGGGGGATATCATATTGTTTGTTTTTTTGCTGACTAAAAGTAACATTTCATGTTGATGGTAAAGTCAAATATTTAATCTTTAGTTGTTCATACTTAAAACTCTGTACAAAAATAAAGCTATACTAGCCTTCTAAAATGTATGTTCTTCTAAAACCTAGGAATAACTCAATCTTACCCTGTTAATACAGTTCCAACTCAATAGTGACTTTGAATTATAAATGCAAAAGGAGTGTCAGTTCAGTTCAGTCACTCAGTCGTGTCTGACTCTTTGCGACCCCATGAATTGCAGCAAGCCAGGACTCCCTGTCCATCACCAACTCCTAGAATTCACTCAGACTCATGACCATCGAGTCAGTGATGCCATCCAGCCATCTCATCCTCTGTCATCCCCTTCTCCACCTGCCACCAATCCCTCCCAGCATCAGAGTCTTTTCCAATGAGTCAACTCTTCGCATGAGGGGGCCAAAGTACTGGAGTTTCAGCTTTAGCATCATTCCAACCAAAGAACACCCAGGACTGATCTCCTTTAGAATGGACTGGTTGGATCGCCTTGCAGTCCAAGGAACTCTCAAGAGTCTTCTCCAACACCACAGTTCAAAAGCATCAATTCTTCGGTGCTCAGCTTTGTTTATAATCCAACTCTCACATCCATACATGACCACTGGAAAAACCACAGCCTTGACTAGACAGACCTTTGTTGGCAAAGTAATGTCTCTGCTTTTGAATTTGCTGTCAAGGTTGGGCATAACCTTCCTCCAAAGGAGTAAGCGTCTTTTAATTTTGTGGCTGCAATCACCATCTGCAGTGATTTTGGAGCCCCCCAAAATAAAGTCTGGCACTGTTTCCACTGTTTCCCCATCTATTTCCCATGAAGTGATGGGACCAGATGCCATGATCTTCGTTTTCTGAATGTTGAGCTTTAAGCCAACCTTTTCATTCTCCTCTTTCACTTTCATCAAGAGGCTTTTTAGTTCCTCTTCACTTTCTGCCATAAGAGTGGTGTCATCTGCATATCTGAGGTTATTGATATTTCTCCCAGCAATCTTGATTCCAGCTTGTGCTTCTTCTAGCCCAGCATTTCTCATGATGTACTCTGCATATAAGTTAAATAAGCAGGGTGACAATATACAGCCTTGACATATTCCTTTTCCTATTTGGAACCAGTCTGTTGTTCCATGTCCAGTTCTAACTGTTGCTTCCTGACCTGCATATAGGTTTCTCAAGAGGCAGGTCAGGTGGTCTGGTATTCCCATCTCTTTGAGAATTTTCCACAGTTTATTGTGATCCACACAGTCAAAGGCTTTGACATAGTCAATAAAGCAGAAACCGATGTTTTTCTAGAAATCTCTTGCTTTTTCAATGATTCAGCAGATGTTGGCAATTTGATCTCTGGTTAGTCTGCCTTTTCTAAAACCAGCTTGAACATCTGGAAGTTCACAGTTAATGTGCTGCTGAAGCCCGGCTTGCAGAATTTGGAGCATCACTTTACTAGCGTGTGAGATGAGTGCAATTGTGTGGTCATTTGAGCATTCTTTAGCATTGCCTTTCTTTGGGATTGGAATGAAAACTGACCTTTTCCAGTCCTGTGCCCACTGCTGAGTTTTCCAAATTTGCTGGCATATTGAGTGCAGCACTTCCACAGCCTCATCTTTCAGGATTTGAAATAGCTCCACTGGAATTCCATCACCTCCACTAGCTTTGTTCATAGTGATGCTTCCTAAGGCCCACTTGACTTCACATTCCAGGATGTCTGGCTCTAGGTCATTGATCACACCATCGTGATTATCTGGGTCATGAAGATCTTTTTTGTACAGTTCTTCTGTGTATTCTTTTTTTTTTAAACTTTACATAATTGTATTAGTTTTGCCAAATATCAAAATGAATCCGTCACAGGTATACATGTGTTCCCCATCCTGAACCCTCCTCCCTCCCCATACCATCCCTCTGGGTCGTCCCAGTGCACTAGCCCGAAGCATCCAGTATTGTGCATCGAACCTGGACTGGCAACTCGTTTCTTACATGATATTTTACATGTTTCAATGTCATTCTCCCAAATCTTCCCACCCTCTCCCTCTCCCACAGAGTCCATAAGACTGTTCTATACATCAGTGTCTCTTTTCCATTCTTGCCACCTCTTCTTAATATCTTCTGCTTCCATTAGGTCCATACCATTTCTGTCCTTTATTGAGCCCATCTTTGCATGAAATGTTCCCTTGGTGTATCTAATTTTCTTGAAGAGATCTCTAGTCTTTCCCATTCTGTTGTTTTCCTCTATTTCTTTGCATTGATCGCTGAAGAAGACTTTCTTATCTCTCCTTGCTCTTCTTTGGAACTCTGCATTCAGATGCTTATATCTTTCCTTTTCTCCTTTGCTTTTTGCTTCTCTTCTTTTCACAGCTATTTGTAAGGCCTCCTCAGACAGCCATTTTGCTTTTTTGCATTTCTTTTCCATGGGGATGGTCTTGATCCCTGTCTCCTGTACAATGTCACGAACCTCCATCCATAGTTCATCAGGCACTCTATCTATCAGATCTAGTCCCTTAAATCTATTTCTCACTTCCACTGTATAAACATAAGGGATTTGATTTAGGTCATACCTGAATGGTCTAGTGGTTTTCCCTACTTTCTTCAATTTAAGCAAAAGGAGTGTAGTGGCTCTATTAATATTTAAATAAGGTGAGGAATTTCATGTTAGACACTGAGCAAAGGGAGTTAGTATGAAGTCCTTCAAAAAACAGTGAGTGGAAAGAAAGGAAGCATGGGTCTTAATCTATTGGCAGCAGAGTATTATCAGACAAGATCTGCCAATAGACTGCAAGGCCCATACAGTTGTCCCCAAAATTGTTAACATCTTTTAGCACAGGCTTTGTTCTTTTTTGTTTTGTTTTTCATTTTGGTTTTTTCTTTTTCTTCTTTCTGTATAATGAGTTCCAGATTTGTGATAGAATTTCAAGTGGAAATAGAATGAATTTTACACTGAATTATGTTGGCCTATAAAGCAGTAGATATTGGTATTATAGAACTGTAAATGATATCCTATACCAGAGTGTGCTGTCTGCAGATCTATGTTGAGAGAGTCTTAGCTGAAGTCTAAGCTCAACACAGAAGAGAGATAATAATAGATTAGCAAAGTTCAAGGGGGCAAGAATGGCAGGAACGTTGGCTAATATACTACTCATTCGCAATTATCATATCATTCTTTTCCCACTGTGCATGGGCATTTTTCTTCCTTGCTGTCATTTTGGTTTAGCCTACCTGACAAAATACAAGTAAATGGTCTTTACAGTGGTAGAAGCAGAAACGACTATGATTTTGTTGGTGGCAAAAAGTGGTTAAGTAATAGTGGTTTGTCAGTTTAAAGAGTTTGTGACTGATAAATTGGATATATTTGTATTACATAGTTATGCAGTCTTGACTCTTTAGGCTCATTTTTTTACTTTTGTTCCTTTAAATGATATTGTAAATATTTACAAAAATATCCATAGGAAAATAACAAAAGTGAAATTAACAAGATATAGTTTGTGAGTTCTGTATAAATGACAACGGACAATATTGAAAACAAAATACCACTCTTCTGTCCTTTTCCCTCCCTCCCACCCCACCACTGCATATATTTTCATTTTAAAATATCAGACTCTTCTTAAATTGATATTCTCATTTTCACATTTCTCTACATGATTTCATAATGTCATATTAAAAACCACTTTAAAAACAGCTAAGAAAATAACAGTCAACCATGGAACTGCAGAATGGAAATTAGCACTGAAGTTAGAAAACCTGGTGTAAATGTGATTTTCTAATTTACCAGCTGAGTAACTTTGGGAAGGTCGCATAACTTCTTTAATAACAAATTTCTGTAAAGTTGTAAAGTCGTGATGAAGATAAATATGATAATGTGATATAGTCTGTGAAACATCTCAGATAGTTCCTGATACATACTAGGTACTTGAATGGTTTTTAATTTAAATAAAGTGCCTTTTTTTTTCTCAGAAATGCTTCTGCATAAAATAGTTGTTTATAGTTGATAAATTTCCCAGCACTCACTGTAAGTCAAATGGTCAGAAATCAACTGATAGGAATAAGAAATATGTATCATTTTCAAATTTCTGACTTAATATACTTAATAAAATAACAAAATAAATAGAATAAAGTAATATCCACAAAAATTCAAACTGAGAAACCCATGACTCAAACAGAAGTTGGAGAACGAAATGGCAAGCCACTCCAGTACTCTTGCCTGGAAAATCCCATGGATGGAGGAGCCTGGTAGGCTATAGTCCATGGGGTCTCTAAGAATTGGATACGACTGAGTGACTTCACTTTCACTTTTCACTTTCATGCATTGGAGAAGGAAATGGCAACCCACTCCAGTGTTCTTGCCTGGAGAATCCCAGGGACAGAGGAGCCTGGTGGGCTGCCGTCTATGGGGTCGCATAGAGGCAGACATGACTGAGCGACTTAGCAGCAGCAGCAGCAGCAAACACAAGTAGAATATTTATTTATTCTCTACTCTGTGTTTTCTGAGTTCCAGAAAAACATCTGCTTTATTGACTATGCCAAAGGCTTTGACTGTGTGGATTACAACAAACGCTGGAAATTTCTTCAAGAGACAGAAATACCAGACCACCTGACTTGCCTCCTGAGAAATCTGTATGCAGGTCAAGAAGCAACAGTTAGAACTGGACATGGAACAACAGACTGGTTCCAAATCAGGAAAGGAGTATGTCAAGGCTATATGTTCTCACCCTGTTTATTTAATTTATATACAGAATACATCATGAGAAATGCCGGGCTGGATGAAGCATAAGCTGGAATCAAGATTGCCGGGAGAAATACCAATAACCTCAGATATTCAGATGACAGAACCCTTATGACAGAAAGATAAGAAGAACTAAAGAACTTCTTGATGAAAATGAGAGAGGAGAGTGAAAAAGTTGGCTTAAAACTCAACATTCAGAAAACTAAGATCATGGCATCTGGTCCCATCATTTCATGGCAAATAGAAGGGGAAGCAATGGAGACTGGCAGACTTTATTTTTTGGGGCTCCAAAATCACTAAATTAAAAGATGCTTGTTCCTTGGAAGAAAATTTATGACCAAACTAGATAGCATATTAAAAAGCAGAGACATTACTTTGCCAACAAGGATCTGTCTAGTCAAAGTTATGGTTTTTCCAGTTGTCGTATATGGATGTGAGAGTTGGACTATAAAGAAATCTGATCACCAAAGAATTAATGCTTTTGAACTGTGGTATTGGAGAAGACTCTTGAGAGTCTCTTGGACTTCAAGGAGATCCAACCAGTCCATCCTAAAGGAAATCAGTCCTGAATATTCATTGGAAGGACTGATGCTGAAGCTGAAGCTGCAATTCTTTGGCCACCTGACACAAAGAACGACTCACTGGAAAAGACCCTGATGCTGGGAAAGATTGAAGACAGGAGGAAAAGGGGACAACAGAGGATGAGATGGTTGGATGGCATCACCGACTCAATGGACATGAGTTTGAATAAATTCCAGGAGTTGGTGATGGACAGGGAAGCCTGCCATGCTGCAGTATATTGGTTTGCAAACAGTCGGACATGACTGAGCAACTGAACCGAGGTGAAACTCTTATAAAAACTACTTATTGACTTGGTGGTTTTAGTTCTGTTATTTCTGTATTTTTTACATCTGGTAGAAACACTTTAGCTTGATATGGCTTATTTAATCATAAATACTTGAAGCACAAACTAAAATCATGTAGGAAAATGACATCAGCAAAATGGCAGAACAGGCAGCTCCATGCTCTTACTCCCTCACAGAAACATCAACACATGGCAGAAACTGTCAGAATGAACATTTTCAATACTCTGGAAAACAAAGTTTTATAGTTTCCAAGAAAGCACTGAATTTCTTAAATAGGCAATTTGAAAATGGTATGAAAGTTTTGTGGCATTTTTACTTGCCCTTGCCCAACCCCCAACCTTATATGCTGGCAGTTTTAAAGCAGTTCCAGCCTGTGTCCCACTGTGGGAGTAGCCTTGTTCCTAGTTCTAGATGGTGCAGATCAGATATTATTTGCACATTATTTTGTGCATCTGTTCTAATATGTCCAAGGGCTTCCTGAAGGAATGATGTGAGGCACTCTTTTCTATTTCAGCACATTGGGAACACAAGCTGGAAAAGTTGGCAGAAATTGCTGAAAAGTGCTGCAAGGTGAACTCATAAGTGAATGATGTCTGAGACAAAAGATAACTGGTCCAAATATACAGTAGACACACACGAGGCCCAGTAAAACCTGGTAAAGATTCTTTGAGAAATTAGGAAAATCAAAACCAGTTGTGTATATGAGAAGATTTCACAAGCCACATACATGTCAAGGGCAGAGTTTGTACTCAAAAATAGCACAATAGACCCTTAGCTTTCACCTCAGACTGATTCCTATACTTGGTGAAAGACTGGCTGACTGTTAAGGGAATCCCTCAGCAAGAGAAATCTGCCAACACTGGGAGAGGTGCTTACCTTTATATTTTGTTTTTGTTTCTTTTTCTTTAAGATCTTGGGATTCAAGAAAATTTCTGTCAAAAAGCATTAGTTGAAATTGAGCTAAAATAATAGAGACTTCAGTTACCACATGTGACAATGAATATAGGCTTTGCAAAAAGAGTTTGGAAAAGTAGCTAAATAAATAGACTGCTAAAGCCTGTAGCAACAACAGCAACAAAAACAAACCCTGGAGAATGGAGAGAATATGATTTCCATGGCACATTATAATATTTAAATGTCTACTTTTTGACAAAAAAAATCACAAGGCAGACAAAGAACAGGAACATTTGGCCCATTGAAAGTAACAAAATAAATTGATAAAAATCATCTCTTAGGAATATCAGACTTGCCATTAAAAGATTTTAAAATAACTGTCTTAAATATGCTCAAAGACCTAAAGTAAAACATGGTCCCCCCAAAATAAATGAAAGCAAATTGATATATGACCAAAATGAGAATATCAAAACAGAGAATTTATAAAAAGGAATCAAATAAAAAAATTGTGGAGATGAAAAGTAGAGACAGTAACTGAAATAAAAGCTTCAGTGGAGGGGACTTCCCTGGTGGTCCAGTGGTTAAGAGTCTGCCTGCCAATGGAGGTGAAACAGGTTTGATCCCTGATCCCAAAAGATCCCACATGCCACAGGGCAACTAAACCCTCATGCCACAACTACTGAGCCCACGTGCCTAGAGCCCATGCTCTGCATGAGAAGCCACTGCAGTAAGAAGCCCATAACTAGAGAGTAGCCCTTACTTGATGCAATTAGAGATAGCTTACATGAAGCAAAGAAGACCCAGTACAGCCATAAAATAAACAAAATTTTTAAATTTTTCAATGGAGGAATTCAAAGCGTATTTAAGCATACAGGAGAAAAATAACATGATATTGAAGATAGGACAATTGGAATTATTGAGTTTGAGGAGAATAAAGAATGAAGAAAAGTAAGTAGAACTTAAATAAAATAAAGTAAAATGAAGCAAGTAAGGTAAATGAATGACAATAAATATAACCTGTGGAACAGCAACATACATGTCAAATGGATGCACAGCATATACATCATGGAGGTCCCCAAAGGAGATATATTTCCACATCTTCCTATTTTATAGAAGTATATACATATTTCAAGGTTAAAATAGGAAATCCTACGTATGCTACAACTTAGATGAACCTTGAGGACATTAAGTGAAACAAGCCAGTAACAGAAGGATGAATATGACTTGATTAGAATTAAATCAAGTATATAAATTATACAAAGTCATAGAAGTAGACTGTAGAATGGTGGTTGTCAAGGGGCTAGGACAGGAAACAGAAGTTTCTGTTTAATGGTTATAGACTTTCAGTCATACAAGATGAGGAAGTTCCAGAGATATGTAGTAAACCAATGCACATATAGTTAATAATATTGTACACTTAAAACTTTGTTGATTTTTTAAAATATATTTTAATTGAAGTATAGTTGATTGACAATGTTCTGTTACTTTCTGCTTATATGTTTTCTTTTTAATTAACCACAAAAAATAGCAAGTGTTGGTGAAAAAGATGAGAAATTGAAACCCTTGTATATTTCTGGTAGGAATATAAAATGGTATAGCAGCTGTATAAGACAATATGGAAGTTCCTCAAATAGCTGTTCATAGAATTACCCTGTGACTCTGTAATACTCCTTTTATTACCCAAAGCAGTGAAAGCAGAGTCTCAAAGAGATACTTGTACATCAGTGACACAGCATTATTCACAACAGCAAAAAGTTAGAAACAACCTATGTCCATCAACAGATGAATGGGTAAAATATGGCTACAAAGATACAATAGGATATTATTTAGCCATAAAAAAACAATGAAACTTTGATACATGCCACAACATTGATAAATTTTGAAGACATGCTAACTGAAATTAGCTAGACACAAAAAGACAAATATCTTATGAATCCACCTATATGCAGTATCTCACATAGACACATTCACACAGATAGAAAGTAGATTAGAGGTTACTAGGTCCTGGAGCAGGGTAGAATAGAGATTTAGGGTTTAATTGCTATATGGTTTCTGTTTGGGATGATGAAAAATTTTTGAAATAGTGATGATAGCACAACATTGTGAATGTAATTAATGCTACTGAATTACACACTGAAAATGGTTAAAATGGCAAATTTTGTTATATTCTTTCTTAGTTCAAGTGTTAATATGATATATAAAACAACAGAATTATACAACTTAGTGGGTATATTGCTTGAAAAATGAAAGTGAAAGTGAAATCATTCAGTCATGTCCAACTCTTTGCAACTCCATGGACTACAGCCTACCAGTCTCCTCTGTCCATGGCATTTTCCAGGCAAGAGTACTGGAGTGGGTTGCCATTTCTTTCTCCAGGGGATCTTCCTGACCCAGGGATTGAACCCGGGTCTCCCACATTACAGGCAGATGCTTTACTGTCTGAGCCACCACAGCTAGCCACATATTGCTTAGTATGTGAATTATATCTCAAAAAAACTGATATGAGATTTTACAGGCTCTTTAATGGCAGAAAGTGAAGAGGAACTAAAGAGCCTCTTGATGAAGGTGAAATCAGAGAGTGAAAAAGCTAGCTTAAAGCTCATCATTCAAAAAACAAAGATCATGGCATCGGGTCCCATCACTTCATGGCAAATCGATGGGAAAAATGTGGAAACAGTGTCAGATTTCATTTTGGGCTCTAAAAGCAATGCTGACAGTGGCTGCAGCCACAAAATTAAAAGACACTTGCTCTTTGGAAGAATAGCTGTGACAAACCTAGATAGTGTATCAAAAAGCAGAGATATCACTTTGCTGACAAAGATCCTTATAGTCAAAGCTATGGTTTTTCCTGTAGTCATGTATGGATATGAGACTTGGACCATAAAGAATGCTGAGCACCAAAGAATTGATGCTTTCTAACTGTGGTGCTGGAGAAGACTCTTGAAATTCCCTTGGACAGCAAGGAGATCAAACTAGTCAATCCTAAAGGAAATCAACCCTGAATATTCACTGGAAGGACTGGTGCTGAAGCTGAAGCTCTCCTACTTTGGCCACCTTATGCAAAGAGCCGATTGATTGGAAAAGATCCTGATGCTGAAAAAGATTGATTGCAGGAGGAGAAAGGGGCTACAGAGGATGAGGTGGTTGGATGGCATCACTGACTTGATGGACATGAATTTGAGCAGATTCCAGGATATAGTGAAGGACAGGGAAGCCTGGTGTGCTGCAGTTCATGGGGTTGCAAAGAGTCAGACATGATTTTGCAAATGAACAACAAGAATAACAAAATGTCCTTATTATTAACTAAGTATATTTGTTTGTATATGTGTGTAATGGTAGCAGTGCTGGGGATGTAGGGTTAAAATCTCTACATAAAGAACATTATTTTTGTTTGTTTGTTTGTTTTTTAACTTTTTTTTTAAATTTTATTTTATTTTTAAACTTTACAATATTGTATTAGTTTTGCCAAATATCACTGGTGAACGAAATCAAAGAGGACACTAATAGATGGAGAAATATACCATGTTCATGGATTGGAAGAATAAATATAGTGAAAATGAGTATACTACCCAAAGCAATTTATAGATTCAATGCAATCCCTATCAAGCTACCAAC